>NW_006921903.1:577731-611963 GCF_000298275.1 Orycteropus afer afer | reverse complement strand
TGGGGCGCGCGGTCCGCGCGGGAGGTCGGGGCCGCCTGGCAGGCCCGCCCGACCACGACCGTCCTTCCCGGCGCGCGTTGCCTCGTTAGCTCTGCCCGGGGCCTGGGAAGACTCGCTCTTCTCCCTCCTCCGCGGAGCCGAGGTCGTTGGAGCCGTTTCCCAGAGGAAAGGCTTTCCAGCCCAATCGAGTGGGCCGAAATAATCGTTAACAATAGAAACCGGAAGAGCAGGAGGGGTCCCTTTTTTGCTGTGTGTTCCAATTGAAGTGTTTTATTATTATTATTTTATGGAATATAAGTTGAAATAATGTGAGGAGTGTGAAACGCTGTTCGCTTTGACTTTCTTAAGTTGCCAAAGTTTTCAGTTGCACGAAAGGAAAGCACTTTTCTTCCCGCGTTACGTGACGGAGGATTAAAGAAAACAGTGTCCCCGGGTTTCAAATAGATGGTGTCCTCGGAGCCTCCGGGCCCGGCGGGTGTTAGATGGGGGAGGGGGCGGCGAATTTAATGCTCTGCAGGGACATTGACCCGCCTGTCGGGCGACAGGATCCATTTTCCTTGGTCTGATGCAAGGTGGCGGCTTAAAGTTCCGGCTGCTGGCGAGCTGCGCCGGGCGCAGGAGGTCTGCGGGTTTGTACCTCCTGCGCGGCTACCGGACGGTTTACGCAATGGCTGTGCACCCCAATTCTCCCCACTTCCCCACAGAGCCGGAAACGAAACACCCGCCAACGGGGCTCCAACAGAGCATGTTTTCCCTGGAACTTTTCTTGTCGTTTTGAAAGGGAAAAAAAAAAAGAAAAGAAAAATGTTTTTCTGTGAGCGCCACCTTTCAGATCGCTTACGATCTCGTAAGATCAGTCCCCATTTTGTCAAGGCGGCCGGGAGGCCAGGGAAGCGATGAGCGATTTACAAGGTGTCCTTTCACAAAGAATTCCCAGTAGAGAAGAGGCCGAAATAGCTCCTTTACAATTACAGCCAAAATCATTAGAAAAACGCCAAGTACATTTTGGAGAGACGAGACGAACGGAATCTGGCTTCACAAACAAGATTCTCCGTGGCCTCCGCCACGAAAGTCATTTAGTGACTGGAGTCTTATCCCGCTTTACAACTTTCTCCGAGCCTAGAGAGACCTCACTGCTCCGGTAGCAACTAGGACATTTTTGCCCGGAGATGAGTTGTTTTGTTTTCCTTACTGCGACTGGGAATACGAGGGGTCCTATTTAGCACACACAGAACCCTTGGGCGTGCGTGGGGCTGGGGGTGCAATGAAGATCTGCTCCCTCGTGCTGAGGTGGGCAACGGGGACTCGGGGTTTCTCTTGAAAGGGCCAATAGGTAAAAATCCTCCCCACCGGCGGGTTTGTGTGTCCCCCAGTCTCCTGGAGCTTCTTGGAAAGTCAGCCAGCGAAGCTCGCAGCCCAATGCTAGGCCTCACTTTCTAATACGTTAACATTAGGTGTTTGGGAGTCAAAGGGAAAGCGGAGAGCGAACATCTGAGCAATTTATGGTAATAATGAGGCCTAATGAGGTTGTTAGAAAGATAAAATGTTATTTACCAAAACACCTGATGGGATAATTTGACTCGCTGTGTTTTACTACTGATGATAAAAAGAATATTGATTGCAAATAAATCACGGCCTCTAAACGCCCCGCAAACGGTCGGTGTTTGCTCGCTGCAGATCAAAGGCAAACTTAAGAGATAAAGTAACCACAGCGAGGCCCTAGGAACGGAAGCTTCTCCTCCACGCGGCCCGCCGCTCCGGGCCCTGGCGTTAATGTTCTACCCGCTAAGCCCTCCTTTTGTACTTAAGAAAACAAATGGTGTTTTTGTTATTGTTGTCGATGATGGCTGGGATTAAAATTTAAAATTACGTGTCATCACTGTAGTGCATTAAGTGTGGGCCAGTCATTATATGCAGATTCGTTTGGGGACATATAGGGAGTATGCTTTCGTTTTTAATTGCGCCCGAATTTGGACCCGAAACCACCGGGACGGTTTATTTTGTTTGACCCTCTCAGGGTCGAAGGAAAGGCCTTGGGCTGTCGGTATTTCATGATCGGAAAAACTGTGTTATGACGCTACTTAAAGGTGAGCCAGTCAGAGAAACGTGGAAGGCAGGGTTTCTGGACCTCTTGGGGGAGGGGAGGTTGCAGGCGGTTTGGAGAAATTCTAAGGGGGGGTGGTGGCTTCGGCTTTGCTTCTGCGAAAGTGTCAGGCACTCTTGCTAGAACTTTACTGGAGTGGCAAAATCGTCCGTCGTGATGGCCTGGAGGGCAGCTCCTGGAGCCTGGTACTGGCTTTGACCCTTTCCTTCCCCCGGAGTGGACTGGGGGCCCACCGCTCTGGGAAAGACCCCGAGGCCCAGCGAAGGGCCTGGGGCTGCCACAGGGGATGGGGGTGGGGGAAGGGAGAGGCTGGCCCTCACCTGCCTGTCTTGAAGGACTCATCTTTCTCTCTCCCCCTCCCTCTCTGCTCCCTCCCTTGGTCTGTGGCTGCAGGGCTCACAGTATGAACTCAAGGACAACCCCGGGGTGCACCCTGCCACCTTCGCGGCCCACACGGCGCCGGCCTATTACCCTTACGGGCAGTTCCAGTACGGGGACCCCGGGAGGCCCAAGAACGCCACGCGCGAGAGCACCAGCACGCTCAAGGCCTGGCTGAACGAGCACCGTAAGAACCCCTACCCCACCAAGGGCGAGAAGATCATGCTGGCCATCATCACCAAGATGACGCTCACGCAGGTCTCCACCTGGTTCGCCAACGCGCGCCGGCGCCTCAAGAAGGAGAACAAGGTGACGTGGGGCGCGCGCAGCAAGGACCAGGAGGACGGCGCCCTCTTTGGCAGCGACACCGAGGGCGACCCCGAGAAGGCCGAGGACGACGAGGAGATCGACCTGGAAAGCATCGATATCGACAAGATCGACGGACACGACGGCGACCAGAGCAACGAGGATGACGAGGACAAGGCAGAGGCGCCGCGTGCGCCCGCCGGCCCCGTCCCGCTTGCCCGGGACCAAGGCTCGCCGTTGGCGGCCGTGGACGCGCTCAAGCCTCAGGACTCGCCTCTGGGCCTGGCCAAGGAGGGCCCGGAGCCCGGCAGCACGCGCCTGCTGAGCCCAGGCGCCGCGGCGGGCGGCCTTCAGGGCGCGCCGCACAGCAAGCCCAAGATCTGGTCGCTGGCCGAGACGGCCACCAGCCCCGACGGCGCGCCCAAGGCCTCGCCGCCGCCGCCACCCGGAGGCCACCCGGTCGCGCATGGGTCCCCGGCGGGAGCGCCGCTCCAGCACCCCGCCTTCCTGCCCAGCCACGGACTGTACACCTGCCACATCGGCAAGTTCTCCAACTGGACCAATGGCGCCTTCCTCGCGCAGGGCTCGCTGCTCAACATGCGCTCCTTCCTGGGCGTCGGCTCGCCCCACACCGCGCCCCACGGCCCGCACCTGCCCGCGCCGCCGCCGCCGCAGCCACCAGTCGCCGTAGCCGCGGGGGCGCTGCATGGCGAAAAGGCCTCGGCCCGCAGCAGCCCAACGCTCCCAGGTATTTGGCCGGGGCCCGCGTCGCGGGGGATACGGTTGTTGGGGAGGCTCTTCCTAGACGTGTGTAGGGGCCAGCGGCCACCGAGCTCAGCGGCTGACTAGGAAGCCCTGCCTGAATGCACGGAGGGTGGCCCGCCTTGGACTTGGTGGGTGGGTGGAGGGCTTATTGCAGTGTCCCTGCCCTTGTTACCGGCTGGGAGGGAAGGAGCCTGCTGGTCTCTGCGCTACCGTACCTCCCCTCACCGCACCTTTCTTAGGTCCTAATGCTTTTCTCCCCTCACCGCACCTTTCTTAGGTCCTAATGCTTTTCTCTTCCCCTCCATCGCAGAGAGAGACCTAGTCCCCAGGCCAGACTCTCCGGCACAGCAGTTAAAATCTCCTTTCCAGCCCGTGCGCGACAAGTGAGTGTGGTTTGCTTTCATCATGGGGGTGGGGGGGTTGAGTCGGGAACGTTAGCGGCCTGGGCCCGGGGTGGAGGTGGGGGCCGGCGCACGGAGACGCCACGCACTAGCTCCGCGCTGCGGGCGGGCCAAATTTCCCGGGTTTCTCTTGAAGCCAGAGTCGCGCAAGGGAGCCCACCCCGCCCCAGGGCTCGCTGCTGGCGGAACCGGCGCCGCCGGGTCGCAGCGCCCATCCACTGACAAGGCTCCGTGTCTTCTTCTTTTGCTTTGTTTCCCCTGCAGCTCGCTGGCCCCGCAGGAGGGAACGCCGCGGATTCTAGCAGCCCTCCCTTCCGCCTGATTAAGGGTCTTCTTTTACTTTTGCGGGGGGAGGGGGGAGCTGGGAAGGGAGGGAATGAGGGAGAAATTAAGACAAATATTTCAGACTGGTGTAAAGGACAGTTTTGGCCACGACGTCAACGACTCCCATGCATCGCTTTCTGCAGAGAGGGGCTCGTCCGGCCGGAGCGGGGTCCGCGCTGCCCCGACCCCGGCTCGGGGCGCACTCACAGCTCTCCGGTCGGTTCTGGGTAAAAGCCTCCACGCGCTGTGTCTCGTTTTCCTTCTTTCTTTCTGTATATAGAGTGATTTCAGGTTGTAAATAGCGCGTCAGCGAACTTGTCTAAATCATATATTTTTGTCTAATAAACTAAGTGAAATGATGCCCGCTGGCCCTGCTGCTGTGTGTAGCTGGGAGGGGAGGGTCCTGGGTCCCGAATTCCTGGCCCGGGGCTCTGCCTGGGGCAGGCGCTTGGGGGAAAGCAGCCCCTCGGATAGGACCTGCAGAACGGGTTTCCACCCAAGAAGTCCGTGCCCGGGTATTGCTGTTTTTGTTGAATTGTTAACATTGTCACGAGGACAGTTTCCAGTTGGCCGCTGAATTCTTTTCCACTGTTGTACAACCATTTATCTGGGGCACGCCTTTCTCAGGACAAAAATGAGTTCGATTGACGCACTGTATAAAATGATTTTTTTTTTTTTTTAAAGGGGGAAAAATGGAAAGAATTTCCAAGCAGGACCCCAAAGGATAAGTTAGGATTCTGAATCAATTTATGGCTAGTGGCTCAGCGGTCCGCGCTGGCGCCACGGCCTTGGGTGGACGGAGTGAGGAAATAATGGAATATGCAATTGGGTTTGGAATGCATTTTTTAGTTACTCAGTTAAGTCAAACGTGGAGACATTGTAAGGCTCTTTTAAACTCCCATAATGGGCGGGCTGCGGCCCCATGGGGGGCTCGCTAGGCCCGTGAGCAGGGCGCCTGCGGCGGCTGCAGCGGCAGCTGAGGGCAGGGAGAGGGGAGGGAAGTGCGCTTTCCCTGAGGCGCCCCTTTAAGCCCCTCTGCCGTCGCCCAAGTCCTCCTGACCTGCGATACACTCCCTGAGAGATCCCAGGAGTAAATCAGTCCCCAGACGGCCCAGGGCAGGGAAGGCAGCTGGGACCGACTTCAGGCGACTACGCCCGGACCGGGCCAAGTCTGAAGGGAGCAGGTCAGAGATGGGCTGGGAGAAGCGCAGTGGGTCCTCCGGAAATCCGGGCCACTGCCGCGTCTCCGCCGAGACGCCCTTGGGGTGCAAACGACTTTGTGCTGAAATCGTGCCAACGGAGACAGCAAACCTTTCCCAACCCGCAGCGACGTCCCGGGCTGCTGGCGATAGCGCGAGCGCAGAGAGGGCCGCGTCCCCGCGGAGGGACTGCACACCCAGCCAGGTCCTGAGATGCGCTTCCTGGCCGGGACGCTGCGCCCCTCCTGGCCCCAGGGCGTTCTGCGGGTCGGGAGACGCGGCTCCCGGAGGGGGACGTAGGGGGATCAGGGTCTCCGCCCAAGACTCCTCTGAGGTCTGCAGGCAGGAGACCTCGCTGCGTTGGGGACCCGGAGGTGCGACTCCATGGGGGGCCTGGCTCGCCCTCTTGGGTCCAGCTTCCTTCTCCCACCCCAGCCGTCCGATTAGAGGGTAGGGTCCCTTTCCCAAGCCGAGGCTGGAGGAGAAGTTCCAGGAGGAGGCCAGAAGGGCACGGCGGACAGGAAAGGGCAGGGCGCCGGCGAGGACGCGCACTGGCGTGAGGTGGAGGCCTGAGCCTCGAGGAGGAGCAGAGCCCGACTTGGGCCAGCGGCGGGCGCTGGCCAAGTGGCCGCGCGGCAATCAGGCGTCCGAATTGGGCGGGCTCGCGGCGCCCTCTATGGGCCCAAAGAGATATGGAGGCCCTGAAGGCTCCTGCTCTCTCCAGGGGCAGGACGCAAATCTGGGGGTACTGGGCCTATGGGGTCTCAGTGGGCAGGACCCTGGATTTGGGGCTATGAGGGCTGCCCGGTGCTCCAGGAGGCCACCCACTTGTTGTTGTGCGTCTGTTGGGGAGGGGTTCCTCTAGGCAAGAGTCTGGAAACTGAGGGGTCGCTGCGAGTGGGGTCTGGCTTCCCGCGGGACGTGCAATTTTCCAGGGTGAGGCTGGCAGAATCAGGTGTGTATTTCCGGTCTGTCCTCCGCGCCAGAACTTCAGAGGTCACTACAGCCCTGGACTCCACATTCCACAATGCTCAGAACCCTGACCTCTCAGCCCAGATGTGTTCAGCTTCCTTCCTGAGAGGCCACGTCCCACTCGCCTTGGCAGTTCGGGTCCTGCGCATCCGATGAGGCACCGCGTTCTCTAGCCACAAGCAGGCCGCTCGGCCTCCAGGATGCGGGGAAGTGGGATTCAAGTGGAGGAAGCGAGGTCTGCCCCTGTGGAGCCTGGGCTGGCTTGCGTTCCCCAGAGTCAGAGAGTGCGGCTCCTGCCAGTGTTCGCCGCCACTACATTTCCGTTCTGTTTCTTCTTCTCTGTAAGATACTAGGGAGCCCCAACGCTGCCACGTACACGGGCCAGCACGTGCTCACCTGTGGGGGCTTGGAGGCCTCGGAACCCAGCGTCCTGGACATCATGAAGAGTCTGGGCTTCCACTCGGGGACCGAAGATTCCCGTGCAAGAAATCAGGTGGCCATCCTCGCCACTGTTTCTCTCCAGGGAAACGAGAAACGAGAGAAGAATGTTTACTCCAGCGGCCAAGAGGGTTTTTTTTTTTTTTTTTGTCCTCTTTGAGCTATTGGATGCCATCTCTGCCGGCCACTGCACACCTAGCTGCTGGCACCGCGAGGTGTGGCTCCCCATTGCCAGCCGGCATCTCAGCGCCCCAAGTGTCAGGACGTGGCAAGAGGAGATGGCAGAAACCACCTCTGCTTCCAAGGCCAAAGGCGTCGATCCTCCAGAAGGCCCTGTCTGTGCAAAGGCTCTCCCACCCTCTCATCCTGCGAGAGCTCTGAGGGTGACAGCCGCTCGGTGAGGAGCTCGGTGAACCCCGAAAGGGTGGGCATGCCTCCTGCTTGCTGCCTGGGTGGACCCCTTCCCCCTTCCCAGCAAGAGCTAGGTTCTCTAAAGGAGGGACAGTGTGTCCCCAGGAGGATCTAGCCTTCATAGATGCCTCTCCTCTGGAGGTGGGTGAGGGAACCTTCTCTCCCCTGGGATCCTGGCCGGCCTCCAGGTGGCAGGTCCCTGACCTGAGGCCTTGGGGCCCCGCACCAGTCATTGACCTGCTGGAGTCTCCAAAGAATCTCCCAGTCCCTGCCGCCCTTCCTCCCCACTCCAATCAATGATTCACTGGCACAGGTATCTTGCTGGCTGTATGAAGAACTCACATTCCTCTCTCGGTTTTAGCCATCTGACACTGATTAATGTAATCTGTGCTGTGGCTCTGAGGGGCCTGCTACCCAATGAATCATGCCCTGTAAGGTTTCACTCTTCCTTGGAGATGGGACTCTGCCACCAGGCCAGAGTTGGGCCAGGAGGGAGCAGGGGGACGAGAGAGATCTCCAGGCAGACTGGGCATGCCCTGGGAGTGGCAAGGTCCTAGGCCTTGGGTGGAGGGCCTGATCTCTCTCCTGAGTCGGACCTGTTGGTCGCTTTACTCCCCAGATGGCCTTCCTTCTGTCTTTCCCTTCCCGACGACGGTGCGAGGTGAAGCAGGTCAGAGGACTGCAATCTGACCACAAGAGCATCACGCCTGGGCTTGTGGCTGAATGTGGACACAGGAGGTTATGGGCACCAACGAGGAGAGTCTGGAGCCCGGACCGAGCTCTTGAAGTGGTAGGGCCCAGTTTGCACACAGAAACCCCGCTTGGCCCCTGGGGCGCAAAATGTAAATGGGTCTCAAAACTTGGAAGAAAACGCAACCTAGGCCAATGAGGTGGGGGCCAGGGAGACTTCGCCGTGGGGACGCAGTTTTAGGGTGCACCACGGTGGCTTACAAGGTTCCACAACCTTGGTTCTGTGCAGGATGGGCTGAAACACTGTGACAGTAGTCGACTGGGACCTTGGGTCCCTCGGGCCTGGAAGGGCAGCTTTGGTGCACGGAAACCGAGAGTGCACGTTGTGACCCCCATGGCTGTTCAGGCCCAGGAAAGAGCCCTCCTATCTGGCTGGCCTCGGCCAAGGGCCTGGCATGGGGAGGTGGCTCCAGAGGTTAGGGCAAGTGTGGAGGGCAGCCCTCAGGGTAATGAATTGAGACTGGGAGCTAGGAGGTCAAGCCAGGTGGTGGAGGGGCCGCGCGCTCTGGGGGTGGAGGCGTCGCCCTCACCTGCAGGGGCCCCTGAGTTTAGTACCACAGCCTTTGTGTGTGGATTTCAGAGGTATCGGATTATGGAGGGACAGGGGCATCCTGCAAGGCCCCCAGTGGACCGGTATTTCTGGGAAAATGCTTCCAGGTCTCTGGCTGCCAACATGGGCATCAATGAACAGGCTAACATTGCACCCCAAGTGAAAGGCCCCACAGCGACATGGCCCTGCTCAGCTGTGCAGGAGACTTGGAGCTGGTCTCCTCAGGCAGCATGCCACTGAGCCCGAGGCTCTAATTAAGGCTCCCACCTGCAGGCCTCCGAAGGTCATGCTTCTTAGGGAGTGCAGGCGCTGTTTTGCGCCCAGGTGTCAGGGGACTGCTGCAGACCCCCTCTCCCTTCCCAAACACTCCTTCTGAAAATAGCCCCTCTGAGGGCTAGCTGAGAGCCAAAGTGGGCCTCGGGTACAGGGTCTCTGCACTGCAGGTACAGGGCCTGGGACCCACACGGCTTTTAGGGACCTGCGAACATAATATTAATTTCTTCAATAATAATAAAAATTCTAGGTCGCAGAAGTGTTTTAATATATAGCACCAATATATTGGTCTTTATACCAAGGAAATCCTAAAATAAAAATGTCAATATTTGTGTTCATTGGAAGAAGGGGTGGCCCATGAAGGCAAAGGTGCCCAAGTGCGACTCTGGCTTGAGCGGCGCCAGCAAAGGCGGGAAATTCTGCCTAATGGGCAGAGGGTCGCGGCGGGTCGCAGGGGCAGAAAGGCGAGCCCGAGTGACTATGACATCAGCAGGTCCCTGGCAGTGCAGACCCTGGAGGCAGTGTGGTGGGCCAGGAGCCCCGGCTGCTGGCTTGCTAGGTCATCTGTCAAAAGACACAAGCGTGGCGTCGGGCGTCAGCGCATTTATCCCAAGGCCGGTTCCGCATCCCGACCTGGTGCCCTGGTGGCGGTGGCGGGGCGTGGGCTGAGGCCCAGCAGTCACCTACCCTCTTTCGGAAGGGCCACAAGTGGCAGCTCTTTCTGCTGCTGCTGTTGGGCTTTTGAAGACTAGGCGGGTGTCTCTGATCCTCTAATCCATTTATCCCGCGTCCTGAGTGCACCGGCTGAATGTGGGGACACAATGGCCCGGCTACAGAGGCGGAGGCGGCGAGAGTGAGGCGGCATCCCTCCCTTCTCGCCCCCTCCCCAGCCCAGACCCATAGTCCCCACTGCCCTGGCGCCGCTGAGTCCGGCGCTGGAAGGCAGAACGCAGGGTGGGTATGAGGCGGGGACCATTTACATCTTGGAAACCCAAGGCCTTCGACTTCTGCTTCTTTGAGTTTAGATTGCCCTTTGGAGTAGGGACCGGAGGGCTCTATTTCGCAGGGGTGTCTTGGGGTGTCAAGTGGAGGTGCTGCATGAGCAGGCCTTTTCCCAGCTCTGGAGGCCGCGATAATGCGCCAGGATAGCCGCTGATAACGTTCGAGATTTCCCGAGCTGGTCACTGTCAGACTCAGCGTGTCCTTCCTCTGTCCCGTCCTGTTTGCTTGTTTGTCGACGCTGTGGCTTTGCTTGTTATTGGATTTTAAACGTATGCTTAATTGGCAGTTCCTTGGGTAACTGCAGTAATGTCTGAAAATATTAAATACGTCTGTGCAATGGTGGGCAAGAGAAATTAAAATGATACTCAGTGCCCTGAATGTTAAAAAGATTTCACAATGAAGTGATTAACATTTTTATGAATAAAATTAATCACGCATTAGCTCTGCCGCACGGTACATCTGAAAGCCAAATGTGCCGGCCGCCCCCTTCCTCACACCCAAGAACTCTGGAGGCCCCACGGGCCTCCATGCAGCATTCATCCGTGAGGACTGTCAGAGATTTATGAGTGATAAACCAATAATAGAGGTCTAAATTTGAGGCACTGATTAAAAAAAAAAGCGAAAAAAAAAAAAAAAAAAAGCACCTTCAACGTCTCACCATCACCACACACACACAGACTTCTGGCAAAATAAAAAGCAAACTTCATTTTTTATTTTCTTTTTCTTTAGCAAACTCTCAATCCCAACGAGCCATCTTCATTTTCAGCTAGTTACATCAGATTGCAGGGTCCTGGGTCAAGGGGCTTGCGGGGGGCGGGGAGGAGATGGGAAGGAGCAGAAGGTGACGGGGTGGGTGCGACTCCTCGTTTCCAGCACCTGAGGATGTGGTCCTCACCCTTCCTGACTGTCATTCCTGCACTCCCTGTTCCCACAAAGCTGATGATACTGGAGGCGGACCATCCCCAGGAGGAAAATGGCCCCTCTTCCACATCATCCTGTGCGATCGCCCCTCTCCCCCTCTCCCCGTTTCCATCTTGTCTAATCTCCTGCCACTGTGGTTTTGGGATTATTCCAGCAGGCTGTACAAAGGGAAGCAAAGGCATCTGAAGTGTCACTCTGCAGCTGGGGCACACTAACAGCATTTCCATTTTGCGGGCGCTCCTAGCCCATGTGTGCCGCAGAAGGTGGAATCAAAGCGGCCGGCCTTCCTTAGTTCTGCATATTATTTTTCACTGCTGTGGCGAATCTCTCCAAGCTCCGTGAACCAATAAAACAACGGTCCCTGTTTGAGTTGATATATTAATATTTACTGAGGATTTGCAAGGTCGGGGCTAAATGTCAACAGATTGCTGGGGCAGTCCTGTGGGGAATAATTAAACAAATCTCACAGCACTTCAGTCTCCTAACATCTTTATTAATCTTTTTTTTTTTTTTTCCTCTCTGCCCTCCTGAAAGAGAACATTGAAATATTGCTTTTGCCACCTTAGAGAAGATCCAGAAGTTTCATAATAAAATCCCTTGCTGGTACTGTTTGCTTGGACAATTTGCTGGCCCCTTTCTGGCAGATGCTAGTGAACTGGGGAGACCCTGATGTCTGAATCGTCATCAAGCTGCTGCGACTCTCACCTGACTCTCTGTCCTTCTGAGTGGTCCTAACCAATTTGCCAGACACAATTATATCATTTCTCTGATTGGATCCCCACGCTGGCTGTGCCTGGGTGCTCCACTTGGCTGATCCAGGGCACTGTGGCTGCCTGTTCCTGAGACCTGCCTCTTTTAACGTGATTACAACGTGTACTTTAGTACAAGTTCTACAATTCTCTTTAATAAGCTTCGTAATTAGTGTGGGGATGCCTCATTACAAGTCATAGCCTGTAGCAGTCCTAGGCCAAACAACCCTACACAGGCTGATTTATTTTTTATCAGGCAGCAGGAGCTGTCTAGGGGTTTTGTTTGTATAATGCGGACCTGTGTTAGGTCCCCAGTGTAAAAATACCACCAGGACATTAATTGCTTCTGTGTGGATTCACCACACATGGGCTCTATGGATCAGAATGGGATTTTTTTTTGACTCTGCTATCCTGTGGTGAGTGGTAAAAAAATAAAGTGAAAGGCAGAAATGTAAACATATTAGCATCAATATACATTCAACTCATAATTGAAAACACGCTTGAAGAAGAGAGTGTGTGGGCCAAGTTCAAGTTGCTGGTGAGATTTTTTTCCCTTTCATGCAGTTTGTATGTATGTATACACCTATGTATATATGTATGCACATATGTATATATGCACACACACGTGCATATATACACACACGTACATGTGTGTGCACACACATGTATGTATGTATGCATGTGTGTATGTATGTATTATTGTCTTTGAGTGGAACCTGCTCATGAAATACACATCTGGACGATGACTTTTTTCTGACTGAAAAACTTGCTACTTAAAGTACCACCCTACATTATACACTGATCCCACCCCTCCTCGGCACCCCCGGACTGACCTACAAATCCCCTGGCCAAGGTCATGGGTTGGTTCTCATGAGATGGGGTCTGGCTCCCCTGTACCTCTCAGCTGCTTCCCCACAGAGCTCAGGTGGACTCTTGGCAGGCAGGCTCTGTGTCCACTCTGTGATTCATGGTTTTGTTTTTGTTTTTTCTTTGCTCCCATGTCACCCAGGCCTATAAGCTTCTGCACATGCTCTCTGCATTGTTCCCTGGGTACAAATGCATGAAGTCCCCTTCCTTCTCTTTGCTGTGTATATCATCGGCCTGCTGGGCCCCTCCATTCCAACTAAGTTTTCAGTTTCTCCTCCCACGTGTTTAGAAGATTTGACCCGGAATTAGAACTAGCCCAGTCCCAGGCTCTTACGCACTCCCGGGCCTGCACAGTCCGTTCCTGGCAATTCTATGTGGGTCAGTCACTGGGGCCCACTGCTGGTGCCCAAGCCTTTGTGGGCTTGATTTTCCCAGAGACGTTTGGCGAGCTCTGCTATCCTGATGTTTCTTTTTGAGACCATTCACTGTCACCAGACTGCTTTCCTTGTTCCACACTGTGCTGGAATATCCATTGCCCACTGAGTTGATTCTAATTCATCTCAACCCTACCAGACAGAGTGGAACTGCCCTATAGGGTTTCCAGGGCTGTAAATCTTTATGGAAGCAACTGCTTCATCTTTTTCTTGGGGATCCACTGTTGAGTCCAAACCTGTGACCTTTTGGTTAGCAGCCAAATGCTTTAACTCCTGGGCCACTAGAGCTCCTTTGTGTTAGGATGGGGTGTGTGAATTTGGCTTCAGATAACTTAGTAGACAAGATGATATTTATTAAAAAAAAAAAAAAGAACGAAAGAAAGAAAAAAACTGACGATAAATGTGCTGATACTGTAGTGAAATCCATAGGATTGTGTAGAGCTCTGGTGGCCTAGTGCCTAAGGCATTTGACTGCTAACCAGAAGGCTCAAAACCACCAGTCACTCCTCAGAAGGAAGACTGGGCAAATGATTTCGGTAGTGATACTGTGTCAGAAAGCCAAGGAGGGGTCATTATGAGTCAGATCTGACTTGACAGTAGTGAGTGAGTGGCACAAAAGGACACTGCTCTGGTTTTAAATCTCCTCAGAAGCAGTAGGTACCACATTGGTCCCAAGAATATTCAGAAACTAGAAACTGCCAAGTTGGATTTGCAGAGCCCTACAGATTGTTCCACTCCTTGGAAGGAAGGTTGGGCAATCTATTTCCGTAGTGATACTGCCTTGGAAACCTAAGGAGAGGTTGCTATGAGTCGGGTCCAACTTGACAGCACATAACAACAACAACAACAACAACAACAACAGACTGTTAACCTTGGAGAAGTCCCTCTTGAAATTCCATACACTTGCCCTGTTAGAGGGCTCTCATTGTGAGCCTGTGGCAGCTGCCTGGGTTCATGGACCCTTACAGGTAGGCTTGGTCCCTTTCCTTGGAAGGGAAAGAGTGGCAACCTATTGCCTCTAGGGACCCTCTTAACTTAATTCAGATGGAAAGACCCTGGAGCCTTTTCAC
The DNA here is from genome assembly GCF_000298275.1 of Orycteropus afer afer. NCBI lineage: Eukaryota > Metazoa > Chordata > Mammalia > Tubulidentata > Orycteropodidae > Orycteropus > Orycteropus afer. The sequence goes on along the minus strand of NW_006921903.1, from coordinate 598,049 downwards.
TGAGTCTCAGAGCCAGAGCTGAGGGTCATCGGGTTCAAGTAGGACTGTGCGGGTGTTTGTGTGTGTGTGTCTGTGTGTGCAGGAGTGCATGTATCTATGTGGGAGAGAGTTTTTGTGTAGTCAGTTCCCAACCCATGGTGACCCATGCACAACATAGTGCTCCATAGCAATTTCACTGACTGATTTTTTAGGAAGTAGATTGACAGGCATTTCTTCCTAGTCCTTCTTAGTCTAGAAGCTCCCCTGAAGCCTGTTCAGTGTCAAGCCACATACAAGCCTCACTGCCAGCTGGTGGGATTCTCTGTCCTAGGTGCCTCTCAACCTCTCTGCCTGAGAAAGGCACAGAAAGACCCTTAAGGAAGCTTGTTAGAAAGGTGTGTTATCCAGACTCACCCCCACATTCCTGATTCAGCAGATGTATGTGTGTGGGGGGACAGCCTAGCAATCTGCAATTTCAAGGGTAATTCTGAAGCTGGGTGTGGAGACCAGACTTGGAGAATCATCCTCTCTGTCCTTCAGTTTCATTAAATGACTTCCTGGTAAGAATCAGCTGCCAAAAGTCTCTAGTGTTGCTTTTCTGAACAATTTAGTGCTTGGATTGGGACTGGACCACTTTCAAGCATCATGGAACCACGGATGTTGGTCATCCACAGAGAGACGCTGTTTCTGCTAGCCAGAGCGAGGAGGTCCTTGGGCATCTTTGTCATACTGTGCCTTCTCCACTTTGGGGAATGTTCCTGTGGCTGAAGAGCCATGCTTGTCACTGCTGACATGTCCTTGGCTATGCAGAGGAGCACATGGACCATGACTCCTTATTGATGTCCTACTGTGTTCATGACCAGCATGGCCAATTATCAACCTCTACAAGTAACAAAGGAAACACCAATGGTGAATGTTTGGATACACAGCTGTTCCTGTATTTGGTCAGCAAAGGCTGCTGCATCTCTGGGCTCTACAGTCCAGAGACAGTCCATTTTGTGGTGTCCCTTCCATTTGAGGATGGTTGACTATTTGTGTATACCCAAACCAGTTGCCTTGGAGGTGATTCTGACCCATGGTGACTGCATGTGAGTCAGAGCAGAGCTGTACCCCATAGGGGGTTCAGTGGCAGATTCTTTGGGAAGTAGATCACCAGAGCGTTGTTACATAGTTAATCTTCATTTGTGCATAATATTTTTCCTTTTTACTATCCATGCAATCGATAATTCAACTGTTAGGCGGCAAGTGGCCACAAAATCACTAACTGGGTGCATTGGTGAGAGTTTTGCATGCAGTGACCAGCCAGGCTGAGGATACCATATGTGGAGTCCATGTTGTAGAAGGCACTTCCCATGACGAGGATAAGGAAATACTGTCAGCTGTGTCATCTGAGCCCAGTATAGTGTTGAGAAGGAGGATGCAGTGTTGACCACAGACAATATTCACAGCAAGAGAAAAACCAGCTGCCATTGGGTTTAGTCTGCTTCTTGGTGAACCCATTTGTGTTGCAGTAGAACTGCACTTCATAGAGTCTACAATGGCTGTGACCTTTGGGGAGTGGTTGACCAAGCCTTCTTTCTGAGGCGCTGGTGGGTGAATCTGAGCCACCAACCTTTCAGTTTGGAGTCAAGCACTTTACCATTTGTGCCACCTGGGATGCCAAAGGAAGGGCAAGGGAAGCAAAACTCAGGAAAATCTTGGGAAAACACAAAAGCAAAGAGATAATTAAATCCACTGCACCCACTGTCCCCTTATTTTCCCTCCCTGTCCCTGCCCCCATTACAAGTAAATAGGAGAGAAAAAAAAATCCTAGCCAAGGTTTAAACCAACCTGTTCAATAGAGACTCAATTTTGTTTCCTCTTGGGAAATACTTCCTGTTTCTAAGAAGGAAGTTTTTTTTTTTTTTTTTTTTTTTTTTTTTTAACCTTATAAGAGCAGCCTCAAATCTTTTTGGACATTAAATATCTCTTAAAAACAACATTTTGATACGTTAAGTATAAATAAATCACAAACACATGGCTTCAATTTTCCTTAAAATATTTACTTTGAACCCCAAATATTTTCAGAAAGTTTGAGGTGTTCAACGCTGTGCAGTAGGATGCACCCATCTTTACTTTTAAGGGCAAGAATTCAATCCACATGTGTCAGATGTATTTACAATGATCAGAGTCAAGCAGTCATTTCAAATAGCTTTTGATGTGCCGGAGCCCCTCTGAGGCCTTCCAAACAGTCCTGCAATTGCCTTTCCCTTTTGGTACGGAAGGGAGCATCTTCCCAGAGTTGCACACTCTCCTTGCCCCTGCTATGGTGCAAGCATTGCACCATGTCTTTAGCTGCTAAGTATCAGGGAGTATTCACTAGTAGCTGTGCCTGGCTTGTGTTGCTATTGTTACCTGCTATCATGCCAGCATCTGCCTCCTGGTAACCCCATGAGTCCTGCCCTGTCCTGAGCCACCCTCTCAGTTACCTGCGGACAGGACACTTGGACTCTACAGGATTTTCAAGGGCTGATTTCAGGAGTAGATTGCCAGGTCTGGTATTCTCAGTGGCATCATTATGGGGGTGTGGGGTGTGTGGAGTGTATCAAGTGGTACTGTCAGAGGGAGTGACAGCAAAATAACGTCTATATAATTTTTGTGAAGAGTTTCAGCAGAAATAGATTTTTTTTTTTTAAATAAAAATATCCCTGATAACAACCACATCAGTTTTTTCATAAGCCTAACTTACATTTACCAATATACCTACAAGGCTGAAACTCTATTCTAATTTAATATTTGAAGCTTCTAAAGTGCTATAGTCAAAGCTGTCATTAGCACTTAATTACAATGATACTTCCAATCATGTGGTTGTGTCTGCACGAGCTGTAAGCACACCCTGTTCCCTTCATTGCTGCCATGGTTTTTATAGACACTGATTTTGTCATTTTTTTTGATGTTTTAGCTACAATATTGAGGTCATTAGTATTTGTGAATCTACATCAAGACCTTTTCTGAGCATAAAGTAGTAATTGAAGTAATTAAAAGAAAAGTAGAAAAAGCCTTCTACTCAGTTACTAATATTGTAATTAATCATGTCATTCAATGTAGAAAGATTTTAGAAAACAATCTGTTGTTAGTATTTATATAATGTAAGAAATATTATATTTTAGCAATGTACAACTATATCTATCAGATATTGTTTTATGATTAAAGCTGATAATAAAGATTACTAAGGATTCTTACTCTCTGGTACAGGACAAAGTCCATGGGGGAAGGTGACACCAAGAGTTACACCAATTCTAGTGACACCAATTGGTCTTTGTAGTCTCTCTCTCAGTCTGGAAGCTTCTTTGCTATATGTTTAGCAACCTAGTAACATACAAGCTTCCACTGACAGATGGGTGGGGTTTGTGCTTGAGTGCAGTGGCTCGAACTTGAACGTGGGTCTGCCACCTGGATGGTGAAAACTATACCAATGAGCCACTAATGTCCCCTTTGCTCACAGCAGGAACATGCACATCTCAGAAGCAGAGATGAGAACTCCTCCAGGCAGATGGCTCTCACTTCTAACCTCCTAATTACAGTGCTGAGGGTCATCTATCTCTGTCATTTCCTGCTTTTCATCTACTGAGGTGTCCTGGTATAGGAAAATGTTCATTGGAAAGTCCATTGATGGATGTGTTGTCACTGATGGAATTTTCATTTTGATGAACAAGAACATCCATACTGGGGCCATGTGTTAGGGTAAAAAAACAAAAAACAAAAACAAAAACACCACTTCCCATTATGGACAGTTAAACTCTATCTTACTGTTATTACACAGCCTTGCAGGAGATGACTTCAGAGTGTCTTCCCATGGACATAATCATGTACAGCTCTCCAGATAGGCTGCGGATATCTCCATGGAGAACTCTACGAATGGAAGTGCCACCACCTTAAAACTGAGGGTTGATCGTCATGACTCCAGGCATCATTGCTGGTTTACACTCAGTGATTGATTCAATCTCCCAACAATGTGGTGAGATTGGTGTTGTTATTCTCTTCATTTTAGGGAAAGGGGGCAAGGCATAAGGATCAACTTGAAAACTCAGGCTTCGACCTGCCCCTTTATGTTTCTAAACACAACACTTCCACCAGGACCAGAGAAGAATCTGGGGCTCCTCTTCAGCCTTCCTTGTGGTCTAACAGTGTGACTACCTTTATGAACTCTTCAGGGATATGGAAGCCAATTGTCTTAGCTTCCTAGGGCTGCCATAACTATATAATGCACAGTTGGTGGTTTTAAAGGATAGAAATGTGTTGTCCTGGAGGCTAGAAGTCCAGATCAGGGTCTGGGCCACACTGACTCCTAGGACCTCTGAGGGGGCACTGCTCCATGCTGCTCCTCACTTCTTGTGGCTGTGGCAATTCTTGGCTCTCCTTTGCTGCTTGTGCCAGTGTCTTCCCATGACTCCTGCCCACCCCCCTGTGTGATTCTGTGCCCGTGCCTGTTCTTCTCTTTTATGAGGCATCAGTCCTACAGGATCACGACCCACCCAACTCCCGTATGAGCTCATCAATGTAACTGAGCATATCTGCAAAGAAAAATCCTATTTCCAAACAAAGTTGCATTGACAGGTACAGGGATAAGAATTTCAGTATATCTTTTTTTTTTTTTTTTCACTTTTTATTATGACTTTTCTGGACTTTTACAGAGCAAATTGATTTTTAATCCATCAATTCATGCACATTTTGTTTTGGGACATTCGTTGCAACCCTCACAATGTAACAGCACTCTTCCTATTTCCTTCCCGTGTTCACCATTTCCCTTCATCCTTCTTTCCTGCCTTCTGAGCTTTCTCCCGGGGAAAACATTCTCCTTTTTGATCTGGTTGGGTTGATTTCTGTAAGGATTCCAAGAGACCTTTTCCGGGGACACAAGTCAATCCTCACACTTAATTGCCTTCCAAGACGTTGTATGATGTGCAGCACCATCCAGGAGAATGAACACGTTACAAGCTGGATGTCTGTCGGGCTTGGGTCCTGTGTCTGCTTCACTCTCTGGGGGATGGAGCTGGTAGGCCTCAAAACCAACTTCTTTATAAACTCTGATTGATTCTATTCTCTCCTCAGTAGGCAATCCAATTTTTTAGTGCTATGGTTTTTATGCCAATACCAGGTAAGCTGGCATGTTACTTCCAAATGCTACCTACGGAAAAAAGGTGGGACTTGTGTTTTGTTGCCTCAGAACCTTTGGTTTTTCCAAAACATGGGGGGGGGTCGGTACAGAATGGGGTGACTACCACAACACATGACCAGAAACTAGGTGGCTTAAACATCAGGTATTTATTGTCTCATGGTTATGGAGACCAGAAATCTGATTTTTGTCTGTGGGCAGGGCTATGTTCCCTCTGAAGGCTCTTGAGGAGGACCCTTCTCTCTGTCTTCTGGCTTCTGGTGGTCACAGGTGTTCCTCTGTTAGTGGTAGCATCACTACAATCTCTGCTCTGTCTTCATGTGGCTATCCTCCCTCTGTCTATCTGTCTATATCTCACCTCTTCTTTAATAAGAACACAACTCAGATTGGATTAGGACCTGCTCTACTTCAGTATGACTTTGTATTAACTGATAATCTCTTCAAAGGCCCTAGTTATAAATAAGGTCACATTCACAGATATCAGAGGTTAGGATGCCAACATATCTTTCTGGGGAAACAATTCAACCCATAATGGTGTTCATGCCTCTAAATATCAGTGGTCCATTATGTCTTCCCAGTTCTCTAGTCATGAATTCCACCAAGAGCAGAGATACTTGTTCATCTCTATGTTCTTCACCCCCCGTTGTTGGTGCTAGTCCCCAGTGGAAGTGGAGAACCACGAGGCTGTGGAATTTACTTACGGCTCCTAGCAGAGACATTTCCCTGTGTGGTTCTAAGTGTCAAAATGGGTCCTTCAGGGAGATGGTCCCCTGCTGGGATAATAGCCAAAGTCCTGTCTACCCTGCCAACAGGAGCCAACAGTCTCTGGTCATGGGACAGAGCTTTGCTGTTTCTCCCCATCCCTGGATGGACAAAAGGAGATGAGCATGATCTCCAGAATTTAAAGTCACATAGACAAGGACTTGTGCCTCACAGGGACTTTGTCCACAGAGCTCTGGGCTTCTGATGACCAACTCAACAGACAAGGTTAAGATACAATGAGAAACAGCCCAGGTTTTGGATCAAACAGACCCAGGCATAGCCAGAAACCTTGGTTCTCTCTTGCTTTTGGTCTCCTTATTTGTAAAATGAGTCCATAGCAATTTAATCCCCTTTACAACTGCAAAGATCAAATCACATATTGTTTGTAATCTCCCTGAGCAAGATGCCAAACAAAGTGTAGGCTATCAATGAATTTCAATATTCTTCTTCCTCTCGGTGGAAGGGAGAGAATGAATACATGTGTGCACAAACTTACCAGGGGACAGAGTTATGCTTACCAGGAGAAAGTTTCCTATACCACCTTTCCTTGACTCATATTTGTAGATGGGTAGACTCTTTAGAAGACAAGGAATCTCATCTTACACTACCTAGAAAAGTGAATTCCAAAGCCATTTAATGCCCTTTCTAAGGACCCACAGTTGCACCTGCGAGTTAGAAGGACGAAGGTGTCAGTCATAGAACACACCTGAGCTCAGTTAGATGACACTGCATGAGGAAACGTGAGACCCTGTGTTAACACCTTGGCCAGGACTTTGGGAGGGAGAAGGAAAATGTAGTAACCAAATGAAGCAGAGAGAACAGGGAAGATGGAGGGTGACCCATGAACGTCTGAGATCTGGCTGTGGTCTCCACGGCCTGCAGGGCTCAGCATCCTCCTGCCAGATCCAAATTCCATCGGAATCAGATCCATCCACTTCCCTTTCCCTGGGCAGCTTCCTTCCGCAACTCTGACCATAGTGTGACCCAGCAATTGGTTTTTATCAAAAGGTGGACTTGTGTCCAGGCCACTGCCATATCTATTATACTTGACTCCAACTCTCCAAACATCCCCAGCCTGGCCATGTGGATTCTTGTCATGGTCTTGACCCTCCACCTTCACCACTGCCCACTCATTGAAATCCTGTGGGTATGGACACTTGCCAAAATCACTTTTACTCTTGCACTCGCTCCCTTGGAGAATTTCAACGAGGATGTGCTGATATTCACTCAGCTAATCACAATTGCTTTGTTTCTGGATCAGTGTTGTGAATGGTGGCTGAGTCAGCCCCAACTCATGGGACCCCCCACACACAATGGAATGAAATGTGTCCTAGTCCTGTGCCATACTTGTGAGTGATTGTAGATCTGACCTCTGGTTTTTAGCAACAAATCACTAGGCCTTTCTGCCTACTCCGTCTTAGTCTGGAAGCTTCACTGAAATGGGGTCAACCTCCTTGGAACACACAGGACTCCACTGACAGATGGGTGGTGGATACACATAAGGTTCAGTGGCCGGGAACTGAACCCTGGCACTGCAGACAGAAGACCAAATTCTATCCCTGAACCACCACAACTGCTGAACTCCCGCATCCTCTGATCAAAACAGGGCTCTCTACCAGGATGCATTCCAGGGGCTCCTTTTGAAAACCTATGTTGTGTGCCCGGTCTTCCTATGACTAAACCATCCTCAAGGGCCGAGTTCTTTCTGCAAACATGGCATCAGTGTCCTGCATGACATGAATCCTGGTACACAGTGCTGAGGGCGACAGCTCACTTTTCCTCATCAGACCAGTTGCAAATCATGCTAAGTGGCTACAAGATGGTTTTGTATACCTCCAGGTTCATGAGTCAAACACACTTCCATTATTTAAATTAGGCACTAACGTTTGGTGCTGCTAGGAGGTGGGGAATCCCTGGGTAGTGCAAATGATTTGTGCTTGACTCCCTGTCTAAATGTTTGCTGTTTGAACGCACACACCAGTGCGACTGAAGAAAAGCCTGGCACTCTGCTTCTGAAAGGGTGGTTGTTGTGTGCATGGAGTTGATTCCAGCTCCCAGTGACCCTGCAGGACAGAGGACAACAGCCATCTTTACAGGAGCACCTCACTAGGTCTTTCCTCCCATGGAACTGCTGAGTGGGTTCAAACAGCCAACCTTTCAGTTGGCAGCCTAGTGCTTACCCACAGGGCCACCAGGGCACCAGCTTTACTCTGTGACACACGGGGTTGCCAGCAGTTGGAATCTACTCAACAGCAAGTGGTTTGGAAGTTTTGGTTTTGGCAGGAGGTCATAAAGGGGATGGAATGTTGAAGCAATGGTTCCTAGCTCTTGGAATTCTGGTCCGCCCAGGTAAGAAGTCCCTGTGGGGGCAAAGTGTGGCTAAGAGGCTTAGCTAAGTGAAAGGTGTCTGGAGTTAATGAGTTAGCAAGCGCCCTCCTCTCTTCTAACATTTCGCCCCTTACAATGTTTATCTTTCAAATATTCCATCCACTAGACACATGTGAAATGTTCCCACTTAAAATGTTTCCTTCTCATAGTATTTTGCTTTCTGGGTCCACTGAAAAAAGCATTCTAAAGGGATTTCCCTGAAGTTTAAGTATGAGCCTGCTTCTGAAGCCAGTGCTGGTGCACTTCTTTCCAGGAGGACCACACGCTCCCGTTTCTCAGCAGATGTGGCACATTCTATGGGAGCTTTCCAAGAGCCTGTGGTGGCTTTTCCCTTTTCCACTGGTGGGAAGCAAATTAAATGCAATTTGCCTTTGGTCTCTGGGTGCATCAAGAAAGCGTCAGTTAGCTGAGCAGTGGCCATCGTCCAGGGCCAAGGGAGCGAGGGCGCCTAGGAGGACTCCTGGGAGGGCGGGGGTCACAGTGATACCGCGTTCCTGTGGCTTTCCAGGATCACTCCCTGTTTGCATCAGATGGAATGCTTGAAAAACAAGAACAACTGGGGACTGTGTTCTTCCAAGTTTGGTTTCCAATCCCTCCAGTTAATGCCATCGGTGAAAACAATTAACTTCTGTATATTTCAGGATACAGGCAGGACCTGGCAAGGCTCTTATTTAATTATGTGCTATATTAATGTTATATTGATTATGTTATTGCCTGTAAATCCAGTTGCTTAATAAAGCTGCAGTCATTTTGCAATAAAGTTGTGTTTGCAGTCAATTAATGGGTGTCTGGGGGTGGAGAGCTATGCTATGGTGGAGTTGGCACTAAGAGAAAATGTCCTAGGGCCGAAACCATAGGAATCCAGAGAAAAGCAGGTTTATGCATGTGTATGTATAAAGATATATGTGTGTGTGTGTGTGTGTATACTAAGGAGTCTTGGTGGTCAGTAGTTAAGCATCCGACAGCTAATGACAAGGTCAGTGGTTCAAAACCACCCGCCACTCTGCAGGAGAAAGATGAGGCAGTCTGTTTCTATAAAAATTGCAGTCTTGACAATCCCATGGGGCAGTTCTACTCTGTCTTATAGGGTTGTTATGACTCAGAAACAACTTAATGGCAGTGGGTTTGTTTGTTTTTTTGGTGTATGTGTGTATATATATATATATATATATATATATATATATATATATATATATATACACACACATATATATATATAGGAGCTCTGGTAGCATAGTGGCTAAGACACTTGCCTGCTAACCAGACGGCTGGTGGTTCAAACCCACCAGCCACTCCTCGGAAGGAAGGTTGGGCAATCCTACTTCCGTAGTGATACTGCCTCGGAAACCCAAGTAGGGGTCGTATGAGTCGGGGCTGACTCGACGGCACATGACAACAACAACAACAACAATATATATATGTATATATACATACATATATGTATATATATGTATGTATATATATATATATATATATATATATATATATATATACCCTAAATGCATGCAGTTGTGTATGAATATTTGTACGTGTACTCCAACTCAGTCTGTGTACAGTTGGAGTAAGTAGAAAGGAAAACAGACATTCCACTGCACTTATTTTTGGCTCATGGATCTGCAAGGCTTTGAGCATCCTTCTGCATGGTCCAACTCTAAAGCCATGTTGTTGTCACAGCATCTGTTTACAGTGCAACACAGGAACAGGTTTGATTGAAAAATACAAGTGAGCCATACTGCTGATATGGAGAGCCATGAAGGTGAGGGATGAAGCACATTTTAGTGGCTCATCATGTCAATGTCCCGGTTGGTGGCATGCTTTCATTCCGTCAAAGGAGATATTATCACCTCTTAATGGTCGCATATGTCACCAAGATTGCTTGGTTTGTGGCCCAACTTTTGTCTCTACCAAAATCTCACATTGTGATGTTCACTTCAATGGCAGGATTCAATACCCAAAACCCGTACCCAACCCATTGTTGTTGAGTTGATTCAACCCATATTGGCCTAGAGAACAGAGTTGCCCCAAGTTTCCAAGGTTGTAAGCTTTAAAAAATAAACAAACAAACAAAAACAAACAAACAAACTTTGTATTTTGAATTGGTTGAAAGTTTATGGAGCAAATTGGTGTTCCCTTCAACAATTCATACACATTTTGTTTTGTGACATTGACTGCAAACCCCACAATGTAATACCACTCTTCCCACTTCCTCCCTGTGTTTACCATTTCCATTTGTCTTTCTTTCCTATCCCTTCCTGCCTCTTGAGTTATTCTTGGACAAACTCTACCCCTTTGATCGTATTTCGTGTTACTGTTCACCATATAGGCCTATACTTTGGCAGAAAGTTGAGCCACAGGGGTGAGTGCAGTTCCAGGCCTGAATGGTGATTAGGGGCCATAGTCTCAGGTATTCCACCAGTGTCTTTCAGGTGAGTAAGCCTGGTCTTTCTTATGATTCAGAACTTTGTTCCATGTTTTTTCTCCCACTCCATCCAGAGCCTCCTATTATGATCTGTAAGGCTATAATCTTTGCAGAAGCAGACTGCCACATCTTTCTCCAGAGAATCAGCGGGTGTTTTTGAATTGCTGACATTTCAGTTAGCAGCCAAATGTTTAACCCCTGAACTACTGGGACTCCTCCAATTCAATCCCATAGTGGTGCTTGCTTTTATTATTATTATTAGTATGGAGGATCACACAGTTGGTGCTAACATAGCAAGTTTTCTGATTTTTTAAAGTGGCATGTCTGTTTGGCCCTAAGGATGGCTCCTAAGAATGTGCAATCTCATGATAAAAAAATGTCCTTTGTCACAATGAGGAGTTGTAGTAATAAAAATCTGTCCCAAGGATGCCCATAGGACCTATTTCCTGGGCCTCTAACCCATTGCCAGGAGCTGATTCTGATTCCTGGCAACTCCATATGTGTCAGAGCAGAACTGGGCTCCACAGGGTTTGGACAGCTGATAATTTGAAAGTGTATTGCCAGGCCTTTTTTCCTGAAACATTGCTGGATAGGTTTGAACCACCAACCTTTTGAATAGCAGCCAAACACAAGCCATTGGCATGACCCAGGGACCTTTAGACCACTAAGGCTCCCTTACACCATCTCCAGCTCTTGTCAAAGGCAGATACTTTTAAACCACAAAGTAAAACATAACTTGTCTTCCAAAGTTCCATCTGGATCTTTAAGAATGAATCTTACTGTATTATCTTTCTGCGCTATCATGCTGATTTTTCTTATGCTTTGACTCTGCAAGATTGGGCAACACAAACCTTTGTTGTTGTTATTATAGGCCATCGAGTTGGACCCGACTCATAGTGACCCCTCCTTGGGTTTCTGAGGAGCTATCACTATGGAAGTAGATTGTCCAACCTTTCAAGGAGTGGCTGGTGGGTTTGAACCACCAGCCTCCTGGTTAGCAATCAAGTGCCTTAGGCACTATGCTGCAAGAGCTCTCACACAAACCTTTAAGAACAAATATATTCAGGGACTCCCTGTGGATCTCAGGGCTCCTGGTCTTCCTGGATTCCCTGGCTTTATCACAGTCTGCATTCCAGGTTTTAATTCAACACAGTGGATAGGAATGTGACAATTGGAGAAAACAACACGTTCAACCATATTTGTGTCTCTTAGGCTATTTTATTGTGGCTGTTATGACCAGTTCACCTTGTGATGACTGGTGGGCATTTTGAGCTATAATGAAGATGTAGGGTCCAAGCCTTCTCCATACAGCCTGTGTACATCGAATGGCAGGCATCACCTGCTTAGTTGTTGGGAAGAATTCACTCTGATTTCAGCTTTAACTTGCAGCAGCAGGAATGAAATTGCATTTGGATTTTGTCCTTTGAGTCATGTCCAATAAGGACGTTTAGCTCACAGGGAACCGAATGCTTCCAGATTTCTCCTTGTTGTTATGTGCCACCGAGTAGCTTCCAACTCATAGTGACTCTGTGTACAACAGAAGGAGACCCCGCTCAGTCCTACAGTACCCTCGTGACCTTTACTGTGCTTGAACCCATTGGTGCAGCCACTGTGTTAATCTAACTTGTTGATGGTCTTCCTCTTTTTTGCTGACCCTCTGATTTACCAAGCATTATGTCCTTCTCCTAGAAGCTCTGGTAGCATAGTGGCTAAAGCACTTGACTGCTCACCAGAAGGTTGATGGTTCAGACCCACCAGCCACTCCTCGGAAGGAAGGTTGGGCAATCCTACTTCCGTAGTGATACTGCCTCGGAAACCCAAGGAGGGGTCGCTATGAGTCAGGGCCGACTCGACGGCACATAACAACAGCAACAACAACATGTCCTTCTCCAGGGACTGATCCCTCCTGAGGGACCATGAGATGAAATCTTGCCAGCTTCATGATTATTTTTACTATTAGCTTATTATTACTCCTAAATTAATCATCATGAGAAGATGATAATCCCAGTTTCCCTCAGAGCTGGAATGTGAATCAAACAAAGCCATAACAAAGTTAAATTTATTCTGATAGCTTTTCTGTGGGGGAACTACAAGGGACTTTGGATGAAGTGAGGAAGTAAAGAAAGATGGATCCTATGGACAGAGGCAGCTGATAGAATATTCCAGGCCCCACTCCCTCTAAACCAACCAACCAACCAAACAAACAAAACAAAAGAACAACCAAAAAACCTCACTGCCATTGAGTCAGATCCAATTTGTAGAGACCCCTTCTTGTGTTTCCAAAGTAGTATCACTCCAGCAGTAGATTGCCTAACCTTCCTTCTGAGGAGTGGCTGGTGGATTAGAACCACCAGCCTTCTGGTTAGCAGTCAAATGCCTTAGGCACTGTGCCACCAGAGCTCCCATTCTCTCCAGGATGTGGTTTTTCAGGGGATGAGTCTTATCTGCATGTGGGAATGCTGGAATTCCATGCAATTAAGTTTTGTTGTGTTTGCCAATAGTAGAGCAGGGAAAGGAAGGAATATAATGAAGCTCAGGTTTAAACCATACGTACATGTCCAGTCACCTCCAGAATGAGAAGGAAGCAACTCCACCCTCTGCTGTTTCCATGGAAGCCTGAGGAGTATCAGCAGAGGCAGGAACCTAAGCCACAGAGACCACTCCTTGATGGTGAATGTCTCTGAGCTCAGGTCAGACAAGAAGAGACAGCAAAGAAAATAGTAATAGCAACACCCCAAGGCCCAGAGGCAGACAAGTGGCTGGGAGGAAAGGCATTAGGACCCCTGCTTTTCCTAAGACAGCAGCACATTAAACATGAAGCCACTTACTGGAATTACTTTACCCATCAGCCAACACTTCATCCCAGGTGAGATAATAGGCACCATGAAGCAAAGACAAAAGGGACTGCTGATGATACTAGGGAGAAGGAAAAGGGGAAAGCTGCCTTTCTGTGTCTGCCTTTTCCCATCTCCCTCTGCATACACTTTCCCTCATGTTTTCTTCTTCACCAAATCTTTGTCTCAGTGACTGGCCCCTGAGAAGCTGACAAAGTCTTTTGAAAACAGTAGCAAGAAACAGCAACATCCATGCTACACACTGAGCCAGGGCAGATGTAGCATTTGCAACCTGTTTCCATGGAGTCAATGATACCACATGATGACCCCAGGGTGTCAAGAATAGAACTGGGCTCCATAGAACTTTCAGTGGCTGATTCTCTAGAAGTAAATCAGCAAATCTTTCTTCTGAGGTATCTTCAGGTGGACTTGAAACACCATCCTTTTGGTAAGACACCAAGTGCATTAACTGTTTGTATCTCCCTGGGAGCTGTATATGGTTTACACTGGGGATTACAGAGAGACATAAATTTCAATTGGTCAGTGCTGTTTGTAGGAAAATAATTGAAGTTTTTGCCTTAGCCTCATATCCTCCAACTTTGCTAAATAACTTAGCAGTTCCACACGTCCTCTTTTACCTCTAACAATTAAACTGAGAGGCACACAGGAAGACTTTAAACTCACAAAGTCCATCCCAGAGCCAAGGGTGAGGATATGTCACTAAGAGTTGAGAAGCAGAGCTGGGTTCTGTTTACCAGCTAGTCAATAGCAAGTGACCACTGTTTACTTGTTGGCTTCTGCCATGATATAGACAAAATCACGTGCATTTTTAAAAACCAAGCCAAAGCCAAGCTCACTGCCATCAAGTCGATTCCAATTCATACCAACCTTGTAGGACAGAGAACTGCCTCGTAGGGTTTCCAAGGCTAAGTCTTTATGGAAGCAGACTGACTTATCTTTCTTCAGTGGAGTGGCTGGTGGATTCAAATCCCTAACTTTTGGGTTAACAGCCAAGTGTTTAAACATTGTGCTACCATAAAAAGGCAGAGGCATATTGATTGCCTTCTCCTCCCTAGGACACTTGTTGGAAAAGCTTTCTGGTCCCGAAGGCTGCATAGCATACAGTGGGTAAAATCTGATTTCACAGCTGGGCTACCCAAGATTCATGAAAGACAAACCTCCACATTGCAGTCAAAGAAGCTCCCCCCCCCAAAAAAAAAAAAAAACAACTGTCAAACGAGGAAGTAAATAACAACAAAAATTCAAGCTATGCATAAAGAAATCTTACCTTTTGAGGATGTCACATACTACCTGTGGTTTTTCTCCAGCTTTCCTTTGTTGGGGGTCATTGGGACACCCCATTCCAAACAGGCCTTGGTGAACTAACTCTGGGATCCCATTCCCTGGAAACCAGGCACCAGAAACATTGACTCTCAGGTCTTGAGAATGCCTTCCTGTGGATGTAAGTTTTCATGGATGTCTGGAGACTTGGCTGCTTTCATGAGGACAATGTGGAGTTCCCTAGTCAGAAAGGTGAGCCCTTGGGAGTGTGGCTTTGGGGCAGGCACAGGAAAAAATTCTGTAATTGAAATATGTCATTTATTGTTTCCCTTATAAACAAGTGACACAAATTTCTCAGGTCTAATTTGTAAAAATATGTCATCGTTAAGATTTGTTTGTGGACAGCCGCGTAGACCGGTAGACTGAACATGCCCTCATTCTCAAAGTCGTACCTGATGGATGCATGTGACCTACATTACTATTTGGGAATCGTGTTACAATATCCAAATGGTAAACACCTGGGAAAATATCCTCCATCTTTCCTTTTTCCATTTCAGTAAACATGCAAACTAAAAAAGTAAATTAAAGACATTATTCTAAAAGTAAAATGATTAACTTACAGATTCTTAATACAACATATTGACAAACACAACCACTGAGGTAATAAGATTGGGCTGAAATGCTCAAGTCACTGAAGGGAAAGGACCCTTTGAAAACCCCTATGTGGCTTCTGTGGTTATGTTGTCACTGGGAGAGACTCTATGGCCATACCTCTGAGTTTCTTCACTTTTAATACCTGGGGATCAGATGTGGTCTGAAGAGTCAGCCTTTTTATCTCAAAGTGATGTACTTTTCTACATCCATAAAGAGCCACAAGCTTCCAGAGTCTCCACCTGGAAGATTCCATCATGGACTTCACCTCCAACTCCATGTTCTGCATCTTGACTTCTCTTCTTTTGTTAGTATCTATCTATTTATTTGTTTCTTTGTTGTTGCTGAGAATAAACACAACAAAATATATACCAAATCAACAGTTGCTACATGCACAATTCAGTGACATTGATTTCATTTTGAGTCGTGCAAGCATTCTCACTGTCCTTTTATGAGTTTTTCTTCCCCTGTTAACATACACTTACTGTTCCCTAAGGTTTTGCTCTTGTTGCCTAGTGCCACTCTGACAGAATATACCACAAAGGGCATGGCCTTGTCAAACAGGAGTTTATTCTCTTACAGTTTGGGAGGCTAGAAGTCCAAGTTCCAAGTGCCAGGCTCTAGGGGCTGGGTGAAAGCCTCTTGACCTTGGCCTCTTGCTCCTGGCCCAGCTCTGCCTCTTGCTCCTGGCCCACTGAAGCTAGAGACATCTCTTCACTCAGCCAGCTACTGGCTGTGAAGGCTAACAAGCCCAAGGTCAACAAATAAAATGGCACTGCCCCAATGTTACCAAACCACTGAGAAAGCCATTAATTCAAGTCCATTGAAAGTCCCAAGGTTGGCAGAGCATAGAAGACTGCTGGAAAACAACAGGCTATATGCAGGGTTCAAGAGTGTCAATAACCTAGAGACCATTCCCCAAGGCTTCTCCTTATATACAAGAAGCAGACCACATCCCACAGGCAGCTACTCTGCTGCTCACAGTAGATTCCACCATGGAGTTGATCACCAGGCTCATCATGGGGAATACTACACCCAGCTGCCCAGGCACTCAACCCGGCCCAGCCAAGTTGACACACAGACTCAGCTACCACAGGTTTTATCTAATCTTTCTATTTGCAGTAGCCAGTTTGATCCCATGGAGATAGATCTTAAAAGAGCATAATGCATAAGGTGGACATTTTATTTTTCATTATTACTTATCGTTTGGTTTTAAGAAGACTTCTGGAATATTATTATTATTATTATTTTAAGTTTAAACGTTATCCCAGGACAAAAGTTTCAGGGGTTTATCCAGCCCCCATGGTTCTAGGAAGTCTGGAGTCCATGAGAGTTTGATATTCTGTTCTATATTTTCCCCATTCTGATCAAGATGCTTTTGTAGAATTTTTGATCAAAATGTTCAGTAACAGCAGAGGGGCACCATCTAATTCTTCTGATCTCATGGTAAAGAGGCAACTCTTCAGGGAGGAAATTAACGCCCCTTTGCTTTTCCCCTTTTTTTTCCAGCTTTTCTTTTTTGTTTCATTTGATTGGGGCCTTTTTTTTGTGTGTGTCTTGGATGCCCCTACAAGCTTTTAAGACCCAGGCACTATGCAATGAACTGTGAGGGAGAACAGGAGGAAAATTTGCACTGATTCATGGTAGGGTTGCACAGCTGATTATTGTTAAGTGCTGTCAATAAGCTGTGTACCCATAAGAATTTGAATTGGCAAAAGTTGTGTGATGGACTTCTTTACAACAATGACAGCAGCAACAAAAAAGCAGCCACTAAGATTGCTTCTGTACAACCAAATACCTCATGGACTTCTGTTCCTTTGTTTAGAGGCACAGGGTCATGGTTTCATGGTGCATCCTAGTTAATTAGTGTTTAGTGCTTCTGTTCTACCTCTAGCTCCTTGTGAAGACTTCTCTATCTTGCAGAAACAGCTTTTCCCCAAGGCAATTATACTCCTTTGACTTTTAACCCAAGAGCAACTTATGAGCATTTTTTTTTTCTGTTTGTATATAAAACGAATCAGAAAAGGAAAGGAGAGAAGAGTAATTTTTAGGCAGTTATTTTTCCAAGATATTCATCTGCGGGTAATATTTGATAGACTCAGAATGTCACATAGTGAGTGACAGAGACCAGCAGACAGCACGAGCTAGGATTCTTCAGCAGCTAATTCTAGATTTTGTTTATTTTTTCTAAAGTCTTAGTAGTGAGATAATGTTTTGAAAATTCAGTACCTATTGATCATTATGGAAGTCCTTTCTTTTTTGTATCATGAGAATAGCTACAATTTCAAGTTGCATCCACTTAAACAATAGCAAATCTGTCCTGGAAGGGGATGTGGCCAGAATGGTCTTTAGAATCTAGAAGGCCACTGTGTCTCACCCATTCTGCTGAACATAGGGTGGCTATGAGTGGGAGAAAACTGGATGGCACCTAACTAGAACAACAACAACAACAAATGGCAAACGTCAAATAAGAGGGGAGAAGTAGCTCACAACCAATAGCTTATAACCAAGAAAGAGCTCACAATTTATGATTTGAGCCCCCTCTTGAAAAAATATATATGGAGCTCTGGTGGTGTAGTGCCTAAGGCATTGGACTGCTGACCAAGATGTCTGGCAGTTCAAACACACCAGCCACTCCTCAGAAGGAAGACTGGGCAATCTACTTTCATAGAGATACTGCCTCAGATACCCAAGAAGGGGTCTCTATGAGTTGGAACTGACTTGACAACAGTGAGTTTTATATCTGTATACTTATCCACATGTATACTGAAAAATAAATTTATTTCTCTTGCTCAATCTTTCAGGATAACAACTAAATATTATAGTTTTACATGTGGTCTTGAGGTAGTCATCTCTGGCCAAAAGCACAAAGAAGAGTTAATGGGTCATTTTCTTTTCATGTAAGCCAGCAAGCCTAACATTTCCAGTTTGTTTTTTCCCATCTATTTATTTATTTATTATGAACCTCTTGGGATTTTATTATGATACAGTATCATATGTGTAAAGACATAGCCTTATGGCATCCATAGCAACTAGCTACCCACAGAAGATAAATGGAGACTTGACCTTGACCACAAATAAATGTGTTATGAAAATTTGTGATTGGTCTTTATTATCTTAAGAACTATAAACAAACAAAATCTCCATGAAAGACTATAATGTGGTTCATCTCTGGATTTCTTTAAAATAATTTTGGAAAAGTAAGGGACTACTAAGTATTTACATGCAGGCTTTGCAGTGAAATAGGTATGGGTTCAAGGGTTATACTCTTGGCTGATTACTGAATTTCTAGAAGTTTCCATGTCTATGTACAGTGATAGCCTTCAGAGAACTTTATTTTTGGACAGAGTTAATAAGGATATTCATATTATCTAGAGGAAGAACTTATGAAATAAGTAAGAGACATAAACTATTAAAATATAAAATATGTTACACTTTGTTCATAATCAAAACAATCAAAAATGGAGTTATTATATTTGTCCTATGAAATTTACAAAGGTTTTAGAAAATTACACAATCCAGTATTTGTTAGACATGTTCGGATTCCCACCTGTTGCTTTTAAGATCAGAAAGGCAATTTGCTGTTGTTGATTCAGAGTTCTCACTACATTCATATTCTTTGACTTAGCAGCTCCAATTCTAGGAATTCATAAGGAAATTATTATTGTTACAGAGAAAGGCTGTGGTCATCATTTTGTTTATAATCTTGAAACACGGGAATTGACTTTAGAGATCTCAAAAGAAAGATTAGTCAATTGGATCCAAAGGAAAAACATGTAGGCATTAATAACAAATTTCAAAAAATATAAAAATATGAATATATTTGTGATGTCATGCTAGGTGAGAAAAGCAGGATACTGACTATAATTTATGGTTTGATTCCCCCTCTTAAAAAAATATATATGGAGATCTAGTGTGTAGTGCCTAAGGCATTGGACTGCTAACTAAGAAGGCTGGCAGTTCAAACCCACCAGCCACTCCTCAGAAGGAAGATTGGGCAATCTACTTCCATAGAGATACTACCTCAGATACCCAAGAAGGGGTCTCTATGAGTCAGAACCGACTTGACAGCAGTGAGTTGTATATCTATATACTTATCCCCATGTATACTGAAAAAGAAATTTACAAGAATATTAAGTATGCTTTCCCTTTTAAATGATGGAATACCTGATGATTTATGTTTCTTTCACATTTTTATATGAATTTTCCCATTATTAAATGTGAAAATAGAAGGCTCAAAATAAGACAAAATGTACTAGCTTCAATGTTTTTGGACATATCAGTTCAAGTTGTAAAATTAATTAAAACAGTTCTTTCTGAGATCTGGGTGCATGCCCAGAATGTTCTGTGAAATCAGACATGATTCTTGCATGTGGACACGGCAGCCCAGCAGGCAGGTGCAGAACGAATGTGTGGACATCACACACAGATCCATGACCACGACAGATGACAACACATATGAGTTTGTAGGGAAGTAAGAATAAAACCCCATGTTCAAGGATCTCTGGTAGCATAGTGCCTAAGGCACTTGACTGCTAACCAGAATGCTGGTGGTTCTAACCCACCAGCCTCTCCTTGGAAGGAAGGTTGGGCAATCTACTTCTGTGGAGATACCACCTCAGAAACTGAAGGAGGGGTCAAAATGAGTCAAATTGACTTGACGACAGTGAGTTTGCTTTTTGGTTTATTCGAAGCAAACTTGGAGATGAAAATCTCTGTTCCTATAAATGCACTTGGACCTGCAGATGTGCAACCTTGAGGGGCCAACATACCTGGACCCTTTAAATACATTTCTTGCAGGTGAGGTACATTTATGCTTCTGTCCTCCCATAGTGTAATCCTTACAATA
>NW_006921903.1:574466-576816 GCF_000298275.1 Orycteropus afer afer | reverse complement strand
TACATACATACATGCAACTAAAAAATTTTCCACAAAAATATAGTTACCCAGTTACCTGTAGCATTTGCAGCATACTGTTATTTTCTATTCTATTTTAATTTGAAATACTGGTATGGCCAATTAAATTTATTTCATGATCTATATTCTGGCCATCACTGATACTTATACCTTTCAGGTAAGACCTTTTCAATGTATGAAATGAGGTTAGATCAAGTGTCACAGTGATTGCAGCAATTTCAATGATTTCTGCTATATTATATAGGAGAAGTTCTAGTGGCACAATGGTTAAGTTCTTGGCTGCTAACTGAAAGGTCAGTGGTTTGAACCCACCAACTGCTCCATGGGAGAAAGACATGGCAGTCTGCTTCTAAAGATACCAGCCTTGGAAACCCTGGGGGGAGTTCTACTCTGCTCTCTAGGGGCGCTGTGAATTAGAATTGACTCAGTGACAGTGGGTTTTGTTTGGGCTTTGCTTCTGTGAAGATGACAGTCTTGAAAAGATTTTGGAGCAGTTCTACTCTGTCCTATCTGATCACTCTGGATCACCATCGACTCAATTACACACAACAGCAACAACAAGAGCAAGGAGAAGTTCAAGTTGAAGTGGCTGGAACTCTGAGGGCAATGACTCATCCACAGTACAAGTGGGTGTTTCCAGACTTGGTGAGCAGCTCAGTGATGTTGCCAAAGACCCAGAACACATGACCTTTCTGGTCTGCATCCTTGATCTGTGTGAAGAGACTGTGACCCCTCTCAAGGTCATAGAGAGCCTCAGCAGTCCCATTCGTTATGCATCTGTAACTCTACTCATGCAGGAACAACTCAGCATTTCCTCCTGAGATCTTAATTTTTTTAAGAGAAAGGAAACTTTCCCACAAGCCAAGCAGTAGGTTTTTCCTCAAGTCAACCATCCCAGGTTGGTTCCCTTGCCGGGCAGAGGTGTCGTGGAAGCTAGGATGGCAAATACCTTGTTCTTTTAGACTCTGGGTAACTGGAAGGCTCTGTCTATGGAGAGCAGTGAGTGCTATTGAGCTGGGGATTGCGGATAAGCAGAAGCTCAACATAAGTGTTGGCCATGTTAGCTGCAGCTCACGGCTCCTTTTCTTCTCTGGGATTCCAGAAGGCTGGATGGATGACACTTCTTTGGAACTCTCACCAAGAATTATGAATCTACTATGCACCTACTTATTTCTAAAAGTCTAGTTTCCGTCTTATTTACAGAAATACATTGAGCAGGAGAGGACACAAATATGAAGAGAGCTCCTGTGTGGAGGCCCTCAGGCCCTGGCTCTGCTGGTGGTGAGCAGGGGCTGCTGTTCAAGTCCAGTTCCCTGTTTTTGTGCCTCAGAGACCAACTTTCTCACTCTCAAACCACCTCTTCCCACTTTTCTGTCTTCATCAAGCCTTCAACACTCCTTCTCTCAACCCACCCAAGGCAGGAAAGAACCACCTCATTTTCCCATCACCCAGCCGGCAATGCCCAATGCCTCTTCCCACTGATCTGTCCCTCTACTCCCACAGTGGAGAAAGGTCCCTGCTCTAAGCTCAGCTCCTCTCTTCCTGCCTGCTGGGGATCCCATGAACCTCTATCTTTTTAAAGATACAGATTTTCATCTATGCCCTGTTTTCTGCTATATATATATCTATAGATATTATATATCTATATCTATATCTATATCTATATCTCCATCTGTCTATGTATCTATCTGTCTATGTATCTATCTATCTATATAATACCTATCTATACAATATAATATCTATCTATCTATCTATCTATCTATCTATCTATCTATCTATCTTATCCTATCCTATCCTATCCTATTCTATATCTTATCAATATATGTATTATCTAATTATGCCTCTATCAATAATCAATCTATCTGTTGTCTCTACTGGATCATTTCCATGAACATAAAATTATGCTGTAATACCTCCTTTCTAAAAGCAAGCAACCAACAAAACATAAAAACAAATAGACAAACACCCTCAGTCTCAATCTTATGTTCACTTTGAACTGTCCCTTCATTGAAAAGATCTTCAAAAACTATCTGGACTCACTGCCTCTACTTTCCCCTCCCGTTCTCTCTTATATTCCCTCAAATTAAACTTTAAGCTGAATTTTCTCCCCTTCACTGGACCCACACCCTCAAGGTCAACAAGTCCTCCATTTCTGCATAACCAATGGATTTTGGCCCATTTTCATCCTACTCAGCCTCTCTCCCTGCTAACCAGAAGGCTGGCGGTTCATATCCACCAGCCACTCCTTGGAAGGAAGATGGGGCAATCTACTTCCGCAGTGATACTGCCTCGGAAACCCAAGGAGGGGTCGCTATGAGTCAGGTCTGACTCG
>NW_006921903.1:546942-550654 GCF_000298275.1 Orycteropus afer afer | reverse complement strand
GCTCACAGGCTGCTAGGATGAGCGGGTTTCACCAGAGCTTCCAGACCAAGAGAGATGAGGACAAATGTCCTGGTGACCTCCTCCCCAAAACCCTATGCCTCAAAGTGGCTGATTTGCAAGTGATCACAGGGATGGCACAAAAATCGCAGGCATTTTATTCCATTTTGAATGGGGTCCCTGTGAGTTGGGGCTGCCTCAGTGACAGTGACCAATAATTCCTAAATACCTGGGCCATATATATACTTCAGTAAGACCATCACTGAATTTTTCAATGTGTGTGGCCTGGCTTCTGGGACAGATTTTACCCTTGCCTGGCCATGTATGTAGTTATCTGAGAATTACTGTAACTATCCAGAGCATATACCTTGATTTATATAATTAAAATGATTTTTAAGAGGGGGACTTGCCTGGTGGAGGACACTGTCCTACCGTCTCCATCCTGACTGGCCCACCTCTGTTAGCTCCACAGCTACGCTGTTCCTTTTTGTTCTGTCTCAGCTACAAAACTTCAGATCTTTCCATCACGTGTCAAAATAAGGACAGCATCTGTGTTACAGGGAACCTTCATCCTTCCGTGTTGCCCACGGACTTCACAGGAAACCATACCTTTAGTCTCCACAAGAAGAAAGAAGACTCTGATCTCCATATCACAATGCTTTTATTTACCTTATCTGTAATATAATTACTAGATGGCTGCAGCAAGATCAAGGCTGCTTTCAAGGTGCATGAGGCAGCCGCCTATGCAATTTGCTCTTTTGAGCAAGTCCAGGGCTCTATCAAAGTCGGTGTGATAATTTCATGTAAATCCTGGTGTTCTGAATCTCAGTCTTTTAACCTGTACATACCATTTTTAACACACTACATTTCAAAGACACAGGAGGCTTGTCTAATTTGTATGATAGGATTCCATTGTAATCGGCAAGCAGTACATCAGACTGATTTCTTAAAATTCATATGGAAGCTCATTAGGAAGACATTCACTGAGATCTCATATCAGCAGCTCAGAAGGGCTGTGATGGAGCAAAGCCACCTTCTAAACTCTCAGATTTCTGCTTTCATGTCTCAGGTCCTGCCTGGGACATTTGTGGTCTTAAACTGCTTTTGGGCACGTTCTAAGGGACTTGTAGAATGTAGTAGTGCCTCACTATGGCATGGATAGTCTTGACTTGTTGTCCTGTGAACTTCCAATATATTTACTTGCAAATCATCCTCTGTTTAACTGGGGCAGAACAATAGTTGTGCTAAGTTCCATTCCTTAAGTGTTGCTGTGCCTCTCATAGGTCCGTCTCACCGACTGTACTCATCACTCATTCATTGGTGCCATTGAGTTTGGTGCCATAAAAATAACTCAGACAAGACTTTTCCTGAGGTTGCTTTATCTTCATGATGCTTCTGTCCAAGAGAGAGCATTGGGATGTTGGTGGAGAGACTTCATATAGTGTGAAGTAGAGATGTAAAGCACCCCACCCTGTGTGAGTAAGGAGCATCTTGGTCCTGTACTCCTTGGGTGAGAACTCCCCATGTCTGGGAACCATGCTGGGACCACACCTGTGGCCCTCTGTCTGTGCCTGAAGCTTCATTTTCGTGGCTTCTCAAGCACTGATTTAGGGTGAGGGTTCCCTTGTTTGACCTTGTTTGGAGGTGAATAAGATGCATCTCCCAAAGCTCAGCCATGCCTTTTCTTGGTGCCCCGGATGTGAGATGGAGGTATCTTAAGGTCCAGCCTGAGCATCTGGGAGCGGGTTCCAGACACTCTGCAAGGCAGGAGAGAGGGAACTTCTTCCCTGCTCTCGGTCGCATTGCATGCAACTTTGTCCCCAGTGCTTGCAGAACAGAAAATAATGGGAAATAGAAAGAGAAGGGGGGATGGAAGCCGAAGCCCTGCAGGCCCTGTCCGCCCAGGGTGGAGTGAGGCGGCAGTGGGGGCTCTGGGCGAAGGAAATCCCTCTTGTTTGGGCTTCCATCTTCCCTTCTCTATCCAAGCTTCCTCAGCTTTTGTTCTAGACTCAAAGTCAAGCCCATAGAGAGTAAGCTCTGCAAGCTCTTACTGCTGAGTCACCAGTGGCTGGCATAATCTTTGCAGGCTGGCTGGAAACATGGTGATCCAGAGACTTAGCCAAATTGTCCTTCATTGTGCTGCCTCAAAGTGGTAACATCTTACACAAACTAGTTGGGTGACTGCAATCTGGGGTTCAGCCTCCTCTCCTGCTGCCACCCAGGTGGAAATAAGGGCAACTCTTCCCTTGGCGGGAAAGTCCCTGGGTGTCACAGGTGGTTTGTGATCAGCAGCTATCCCAAGAGTTGCCAGTTGGAACCCCACCACCGGCACTGTGAAAGAAATACTGGGCGTGGAGCAGTTTGCTCTGTAACACATGAGGTGGAGAACTGAGTTGGTGACAGTGGATTTGGGGCTTGCCTGTAGAGAACCACTTTGAAATCATGCCTAGCCCTTCCTTTCCCCCTTCTTCTGGGACACATTGTTTTGTGTATCTGTAGTCCTGGGCTTTCAAGGGACATCTAGGGCCAGCCTCCAAACTCCAGGGTAAGGGTTGATGGGGGAGAAGGGAGGCCTTTCCCTTCTGGGATCAAAGTCCTTAAGGGATCAAGGGATCAGGGCTCTCTATTGAATCCTTGTAAAAAGGAAAGCAGACAGTACAGATAAAAAACTGCTTCCTCTGTGTCTACTCTGATTTACAGTGATCCCAGTTGTGTCAGTGTAGAACTGTGCTCTGTAGGGTTTTCAGTGCCTGATGTTTAGGAAATGGATCACCAAGGCTTTCTTGCTAGGTGGGTAATTATTCCTTCCTGGATTATTTCAGATCTCCAAGCTTTCTGTCAGTAGCTGGGCACAGTAACCCTTTGCACCATCCATGGACTCAGTAGAATCAGTAGAAGACAGGACTTGGAAAATGACAGATTGCTAAACACATACCCTTTTTTTTTTGGTGTGGAATATGAGATCCTTGCTATTAATCACAGTCACTCAGATTGAACACATTTACAATAATAAGCCAAGTGTCAAAGTCCAGCTTCAACCCTGTAGATATTAAAAAACAAACAAAGAAATATGTCTGTATTACCATCAAAGGAGCTCTAGTGGTGCAGTGATTAAAGCACCTGGCTACTAACCAAAAGGTTGGCCATTCAAACCCACCAGCTGCTCCATGGGAGAAAAATGAGACAGTCTGCATCCTTAAAGACTGACCACCTTGAAAACTATGGAGCCATTCCACTCTGTCCTAGGGTTGCTATGAGTCGGAAACAACTCTACGGCAGTGGATTTGGTTTGGGCTTTGCTTCAGTAAAGATTGACAGTCTTGCCAACCCTGTAGAGCAGTGTTTACTCTACCCTATAGGTTTGCTATGAGTCAGAATGGACTTGATGGCAGTGGGCTTATATTACCATCATGTACTTCACTTTAGGTGGATCAGTTCCACCCCCAAGGAGGTGGGATTATTTTCCCGTAAAGAGCAAGGGCCGATCCTCTTGGTATGTGCACATGTGGTGGCCGCTGGACCCTGAGGATCTGACCTTCTCTCAGCCCCACCCCATTTCATGTAGATGTTTGGCTACTGAAACAATAGCATGGACGTACTCAACACTGCTCCGCCAGACATACCATCTTCCTTCACCCCAGCAAGCCCCTACAAACCAGAGTTTCTGGACACTGGACACAAGGCTGTGCTTGAAATTCATTCTTTTTTTTTTTTT
>NW_006921903.1:539356-546491 GCF_000298275.1 Orycteropus afer afer | reverse complement strand
ATTGTTCCCCCTGTCTCTCCTGGATCTCCTACAAAGATCCTCTTCCAAGTGGTTGACAGTAGTAGCCAAACACCGTCTATTTCTTCTGGTCTCATAGTCATATAGGCTGCAGATCGGATGGTGTACCAGTCACTAGGACTGATTGTTTCCATGAATTTTTGGTTTTCTTCATTCTTCTTGGCCCTAGACGAGGAGAGACCCATCATTGCATCTAGATGGCAGTTCGCAAGCTTTTAAGATCTCGGTCACTACTAGCCACAGTAGGAGGTGGAACAATGATTTGTGTAGTATGTTAGGCCAATGGAGCTTGATGTCCTCTGGGACTATGGTCCCGAGCCCACAGGTTCAACTACTCGGTCCCTCAGGGTACCTGTCAGTGGCCAAGCAGTGACTAAAACCTTGCCCCTTGTCAGCCCCATTAGACACCTGGGAATTCAGATCATACACATTTGAAGTTCTTTCTTTCAATAGATTCCTTTTATGTATTGGTTTCCACATACCAGGCATATGTGAAGCCCTCTCCAGGCCTGTACCAAGAGGAGCAAGATGGCACCCTGGGATCTCCCACCACTGCCTAGCTTAGCTTCTTGGCAATCAACCCAAAGTCATGTCCAAGGAAGCTGAGTTTTTTGAGTTCAACTTTCCTTCTTCATGTAAAGAAGGAAATAAGTTTTCTTTGAACAAAAAATCACACATCCATTTCTCTTTGTTTCCCCTGGTTCCAATATCCACAAACCCACATGGCTTGCTGCCAGAAAGAAGCAACTCTGAAATCTAATTCTTCATAATTTCCTGCTTTCTTAGCCTTTAACCCCCTGTGCCTCCCACTGAGTTGGCATGAAGCCACCATGGTGGTTTCTTGCATGGGGTGGGATATCCTTCTTCCCACGATCTTTGTCACATTGGTTGGATCGCTTGTCCATCTGCCCATGGAGGTATGTGAAACTCATCCTCAGGACTGTCCTTGCAGTGATTAGAACCTTTGCTTTCTTCAATGGCTGTCATCTCTTTAGAAATATCAGGGGAGATCTCTGCCACCGAAAAGGGAAGAGACCAGGAGGAAGGTTGAAGGCTTATTAGACTAATCCTTCCAGTGATGGGGGCCACAGCTCCCACCCAGCAGAGCCACACGTGTTGTGTCATGGTCATTGGTGACCTCTAGACAGGCTACTCTGAGACTTTTCAAGGGGAGAGACTGGAGAGGTCTGGTCTGTTCTAAGTAAGAGCTGTTCAGTAAGCCTGGCCTTATGTGCTTCTGCGTGGTTATTTAGCTGACCTCTGCCTCTAAGACTGGAGTGATTTTCAGAGATTTCCTCAGAAAATCTTCCTGGTCCTAGAAGGCACCTTAGGAAAGAGCTCCTCGGTTCCCGCCTACCCAGAGCCAAGCATTTTCTCCTTCTCCCCTAGGGTACTTTGGAGTCTGTAGAATAGTCTTCATGGGACCTTGGATTGGTTCTGTATTTTCCATGCAAACTCTAATCCACAGTCATTCCTTTGCAACAAACCCCACAAAAGGTGTTTCTGCCAGAGGAGCGAAACTAGCACCACCAAGAGATTTAGGCTTTGCCTTTATAAGCCCTTTTCCCTAAGGATAAGGCATCCATCAACCCCACTGCCATTAATGAAGGCAATTCCCTTAGTGGCTATTTGACTTGAGACATATTTGTCAATCATTTGAAGGGTCATTGACTCACTCATTTATGCACTGGGTCAATCAATCAATCATCCATCAATCAAATATTTCAGAGGATACTTAGTAAGTATTTGGGTGCATCCTACATGCATATAGATGCTGCAATTCGGAAGCTGAGGGCTGATGAGGGGCACCAAAGAGGGATCTCAGAGTCTGCTGACGGAGTAGTTTTTCCTTGTTTTTCTAAGTTTTATTTATTGAGTTATAATTGTTGAGAATATACACAGTAAAATATACACCAATTTAACAGTTTCTACACATACAATTTAGCGACATTGATTATGTTCTGAAAGTTGTACAACCATTCTCACCCTTTTTTTCTGAGTTGATTTTCCCTCATTACATAAAATCACTGTGCCCTAAGGTTGTTATCTAATCTCTAAAGTTGCTGTTGTCAATTTGATCCCCTTATACAGTTCTTAAAAGAGCACAATGCTCATGCAAGACATTTTTATAAGTTAAGCTAAACTATTATTTGTTTTTTAGAAGATGTCAGGGAATAGTTCTTGTTTAAAGATAATCTCAGGGGAATAGTTTCAGAGATTCATGCACTGTCCTTGGTTCCAGAAAGACTGGGGTTCATGAGAATATGAATTTCTGTTTTGTGTTTACCCCATATGATCAAAATTTTTGTGTGGAATCTATGACCAAAATATTCAGTGATACTAGCTGGGTACCATCTGGTTTTCTGGTCTCATGACCAAAGAGGCAATTCATGGAGGCAAATAGCCATACATTGCACTTCCTCCTGCTGTCCTTGACCCTCCTTCTTCATCTGTTGCACCTTGGATGGTTGTTGTCAAGCTTTTATTACCCCAGGAACTGTGCAGCGAACTAGAAGTAGAACAGAAATACTAAAGCCATTTTTAGGCCAATAAACTGGGATCTCTGGTATTGTAGTGCCTAAGGCACTTGACTGCTAATCAGAAAGCTGGAGGTTCAAACCCACCAGACACTCCTTGGAAGGAAGGTTGGGCAATCTACTTCCACAGTGCCTTGGAAACCCAAGAAGGGGTTGCTATTAGTTGGTCCAACTGGATGGCACATAACAACAGCAATAACAACAAACTGGGATATCCAAGGAAACATGGCCCTAAATCCTAAACCAGGGAACTAAACCCCATGAAGTCTTTGATTGTACTTAAGCAGTTTTTAGAAATACTGAAGCTTGGTTGGATCCACCTGCCTCCACTTTGGCCTCTTACAGACAACCTCCAGGAGTGAAAACCTGAGCAGTTGTTCTGTTTAATAATCTATTAATAAATATCAGAAAAACACCCCCCTCAAAGATAGTCTTGCCTTTTTATTCATTTATATTGCATCACAGACAAAAATGGTCATTTTCCAGTGTTTGCGTAAATTACTTCCACATGTGAGAATCTGGGTTTTCTTCTCTCTTTTAGAGGTAGAATCTTAGAGTTGGCATTGCACACTTCAAAACCCGTACCTAAATTCCTGTACTTATACATTTCCTTTTCCAATCTAGGAAGAAAGGTCCAGACTTTGGCTCCACAAAGCCCAGGCCCTCATCTCTGCTCTGTTGTGGACATCTCTGCTCTGCTGCAGGCTCTCTGCATTGGATTTCTGGCCCAGAGGGGGCAAGGCCTGCCTTCCAAGCTGTAGTGGCTCATAGTCTGTTCTGCAGACTGAACCAGTAGGACTAAGATGGGCCATTATGGTCACACAAATACAAATGGGTGCTGTTTTAACCAAGAGACCTGGAAGCTTTTCTGTAGCCTTTACTTCCTAAGTAGGAGGTGAGAGAACTCTCAATCAAGAAAATGCAATTCTTACACCTGTTAGATCAAGATAAAAAAGATTGTGAGTTCAAATTAAAAATAGAACGGGGATGGCTTATTTTCATAAAGCCCTGGATGGATTTTTCATGTGCTATAGAAATGGGTGAGGTTGCTATGGGGCTGATTGCTCCTTGGTCTACCATGGTGAACACAACTTGGAAATAGAGATGAGGCTGAACCTTGACACCAGGCAGTCCTCTTCCTCCCCAATCCCTACACAAAGACCAGTGTCCAAACACCAGGTCAGAACATCAAGTTACTCAGTCTCCATCTGAAAGGAGTGCTTCTCCTTTGGTCAACTCCCAGGGGCCTCTTAAGCACCAGCATAAGCAGCTGTAGCAAACAAGGAACAAGGAATTTAAGGGCTGGATAGGAATCTCAGTGTTGTCTTCCCTAGCAATGTGGCTTTGTGCACAGTACTCAGTATTTTTGAATGCCAAAGCACTCCTATCCACCTTGAGTGCCTGTTCAGAGGATTAGAGGGGATGGTCAACAGGCAGCTTTTAGCACACTCCCTGATTCATGGTGAGTGCTTGGTATATGTCGGCTGCCTTCTGTAGTTTGCCATTCTTTGGTGAAGGAAGAGAATCTGGAAATGTCCACGTGACAAGGACTGTTATAACACATTGTCATTGCCTTTGCAAAACCATCTTGGCTGCATTCTACCACATTTTCCAAGACTCAGACCAAAGAGAATATTAGTTCATCTCTCAATTGGTCTTCAGCATTAGTGAGGAGTGCATTACCCATCCACATGACTTTCCTTTCTTTGCTTTTTCTCTTCCGTCTATCTTTATGGGGACAGAATATTCTGGATCATTGTTCCCTGTGGGCCACCCCTGCAGGTGGTCTTGGGGCCAGGCCTACAGCCTGGACCTGCTTCACAAAGGTGATTGAGTCCCACCACTCCCTCTGGGCATGATGGCTGTCAGCACATGCTGAGTAATTATCTGAGCTTTAGTTCCTGTTAACCTAATTACTCAACAGATGCATATTAGCCATGGCCACCCCTGCTTAGTCACAAGCAGGCAAAGCAGAAGGAAGTCTCAAGGCACTGCCCAGGTTGACAGGCACCGCAGGACCTTCCTGGAGCAGAAGCAGCCCCCACAGTGGAAAAGTCAACACTGTGGGTTCACTGAGGTGCAGCCTGAACTTCCCGCAGTAGACTCTCCTGCTGCAGGGAAAGAAACTGAGCTGAATCCAGGGTCTAATGCATGGGGAGCAGCACTGATGGTAAGTCAGTGCACTTAGTAAAGAGATAACCAGCCAGATTTCTCAAAACCCTCCTTCTCCTTGGACCTCAGATGGCTCCACAATTTCATGTGGTGACCTCACTTCCTGCTTCCTTGCTAGGTCAGGCATGGACAACTTGTCCTTGGAGCACTTGCTAGGAATCCCTACCTGGATAGCACAAATGGTTAGTGCTTGACAAATAGCCAAAAGGTTAATGGTTCAAACCCAACAGCAGACAAGCCTGGCAATCTTCTGAAAAATGAGCCTTTGAAAACCCCTGGGGAGTGCAGTTTTACTCTGCACATGTGGGGTTGCCATGAGTTGGAATGGAAGGGAGGGCAACTATCAACAACAGGAGCACTTTCTCCTTTGCACGATGGAGATAACCTTGGCTTGAGGAAAACTTAACCTATGTCACTCTTTTTTTTTTTGCATTTATTTTATTTTATTTTAAGAGCTTGTTTTACATTCAATGTTACATGTGCATTTAGTTTCATTTCCCATTCACCATGTCCAACCCCAACCCAGTCTCCTCCCCTCCCTTCCCTGCAACCTTCTCCCTGTACCCCTCATATTTATGCACTCCTGTTTGTCCTGTATTTCCTCAATTTGAATGTTGGTCCTCTGGTGCCCTATGGTCTATTGCTCTAAGGGATGTATTACCATAGTGTATGTTGGTGCATCACCCTGGGATGATTGGTCTGCATGTACATCTTTTTAACTATTGTGCTGAGAGCCAGTCCCTGGGGGTGAGTTCTACTCCAGGCACAGAATGTATTCCAAGGCCATACTATTGGTAAACAGTCAATTCTGCCCGGAAGTAGGAGGAAACAGAACGATTTCTTTTTGAGAAGATCCATCACACAAATGTCTGTGTTGGATGTCAGGCAACTCCAGCAGAAAGTAAATAAAGTTTGCTCTCCACCCAATAAGGCTCCCATCCAATGTCAGCCTTATTAGCAGGGCTGGTAGTTCAACATGGAGTGTGGGGACAAAGGGCATTATTACAGGATTCAGAGTGGAAGGAGAGAAGGGAAATATTTTCTTTAATTTTTCTGCTGGATTGATTCTAGTTTCTACAGCAATTTATAATGCATATTTGGACACTCAAACAATCCCAACTAAACATTGTAAATATGCATTGCTATTCTGGAAATGAAAACGGAAAAGCACTGCTACTTTTGCACAAAGAAAGTCATTGTATTTTATGACTTTGGTTAAGATTGAGCTATAAAACTCAGTAAACAACTTTTAAAAGCAGAATTATTTGCTCAAAAAACATTGTAAGCTTAATTTTTGAAATTTCCATTAGATTTTTTTTTTTTTCTGTATACATGGAAACTTCATATTTTGTACTATCCTGTTTGTTGGTAAGTCTCCATCTTCCTGATGTACTGCTATAGGCTGAGATAGATGGATGAATGGATGGATAGATAGTGAGGAAGATAGAGAGGGATTGATAGATATACACAATAGATAGATAGATAGATAGATGATAGATATAAAGAGAGATATATGATAAAAAGATGATAGGTAGAGATTGATGATAGAGATAGATATTCAGAGAGGGATGATACACAGATAGAGATGATAGATAGATGATATATAGATGATAGATACATAGATAATAGGTGATAGATATATTGATACATAGATAGATGGAGATGGGTGATAGAGAGATAGAGACAGATGATAGAGAGATAGGGAGATGATAGATTAGATAGATAGACAGATAGATAGATGGATGGTGGATAGGTGGTACCCAGTAGACTCCAACTCATGGGGACCTCATGCACAACAGACTGATCATTGCTTGACGTTGAGTCATCCCCATGATCACGGGCACATTGCAGTGCACCTTTGTGGCTCTTAAGTTAGTCCATCTCACACCCCTCGCCCTCATACAGACAATTGTGAGTGAAAATGGAAAATGGAAGAGGATGGGATTCTGATTCCTCCTGAATGCCGCTGGCATGGGGTGCTTCTCAGCAGTTCTCATGGGTCCAGGGAACACAGGAACAGCCTCAATTGTGGGAGAACCTCGGGAGCAGTAATGTCCTTCAGCATAGCACTCAGCCAGTACATTTGGATGCTCAGCCAAGGTGCCAGAAGGGGGATGAGCAGGCTACCGATTGTGGGCAGGACAAGGAATCCCGTGATAAACGTGCCAGGGGCCACCACTCAGTGAGTGCCCTCAATGTCCCAGGTGTTCCGTGCAGCACATGGTAGACAAGATGCAACTGAATATTTACAGCAGCTCTCCAGTAGTATTAACCCATCCTAGAGATGAACAAATTGAGCTCGATGAGGCTAAGAAGTCTGCCCTGAGTCATGCAGCTAGGAAATGTGGAGGAGGAATGGGTCCAGTTTCTGTGCCCTTGGGAAAGTCCATCCATCTCGTCTCATCTTC
>NW_006921903.1:534525-539191 GCF_000298275.1 Orycteropus afer afer | reverse complement strand
CGGTGCATTGGCATGGATTCTAAACAACACATCCTGTGTGTCTGCTTTGATTCTAACCTCACTCCTTAATTATCCTTGGAGATTAAATTTTACCTCCAATTAATAAAACAAAACAAAACAAAACAAAACAAAAAAACCACTAATGGGGCATGTGTTTCTAACCGCTGTCATTTTACTTTGTATCTGTCGGCTTCCATGCTAGGACCCAGAGTAGCAATTGAATCCAGTATTTTAATATTTGGAATGCCCTTGAAAAGACAGTAATACCTTCCATTGCTAATGTTATTATCCCATAGTTTTCCCTCTGAGATTTTTATTATTATATCTGAAAAAATAGTTGCCACTATTTTTGCACTATTTCATTTGGGGAATGTTCACCCCTGAAATGACTCCATTAGGGAGGATATTGAAGCATTGAAAAAACTCATTGATTGGTGTGCTGAAGAATTCCCTGGAGTGACAAAACAACTTAATGTTTCAATCTATAACTCACATCCCCACATTTCTTCGTCAGGGTCAAGCCTTCTAAGCCACCTTAGAGTTTCATTTTCAACTACTTTCACCTTAATTTAAAAGTTTCCTGAAATTTATACTCTTACAATGAATGTTTCCAACCTATAGTCTTTTTTTTTTTTTTTTTCTTTTTCTTTCCAACACCAACTTCTAGGAGTACTGATCAATTGATGACCAGGGTGTGGAAGAGTGAAATAGGGCAAGTGGGAAACAAAATGCTAAAACGTTTCACCTTATTGAAACCCCAAGAAAGTCCATCATACAGTTTCAACCAGGTGCTATAGGGAGAGACGAGAAGGGAAATGGTCTTGAGTTAATTTTCAGTGTTGGTCAAAATTTACATGATGATGTAATCAATTAAAATTTCTCGCTTTTTTTTCTTTTTTTTACTGTTGCCATTGAGTTGTTTCTGACTCCCAGGGACCTCGTGTGTGTCAGAATAGAGCAGTGCTCCACAAGGTCCCCAAGGGCTGATTTTGTGGGAGTACCTTGCCAGACTTTCCTTAGGAGGTCCTCCTGGAAGGACTCTGGCCACCAATCTTTCAGTTAGTAGCCAAGGCTGTAATCTTTATTTGTTTGCACTACCCAGGGACTCTGATTGCATTTAGATTTCTATATTTTACTGTAGACAACTAGATAGTACATCACACTTTTTCTGAATTGTAAAACACCTAAAATGTAGCTTCCAACATGGATTTCCTTGGCACTGCAGTAAAGTATTCAGGTCAGTTCTGTTTCTTTGTTTGATGAGAATTTCCAGTAGCACAATAGTCTGGCATGAAAACAAAGTAAAAGGGGCGAATAGTTTTACTTGGAAACTAAACACAGTGTTTGAGACTCCTCTAATAAGCCTACAATCAAAGGCTACCTTATAAGTAATTTTTGTGGTTTTATGAATTATAGTTTAGAAACTATGCTAGTTTTGTCTATGTTGCCCAGTTTGTCATGCAAAGGACAACTAGCTAACTTGCAAGAAGGACCCACTTATGAAACACAGGATCATAACCTAGCAATTGTCAGACAGTTATTAGGTGTCAGATGTATTTGCTAACAATTTTTATTTTCATCTCACCCCAAAACTACAACTTCTTGAGGTAAGTCATAGAAGAAACATTTCTAGTTGAGAGCACCAAGCTTCAGAAATTTGAGCACCTCACTCAACATTGAGTTTTTGAGTGGAGGCTTTGGGTGTCAAGAAGGGTTAGGCACCTGGTTTGGTTATTCATGAGAGGTGGGTGGCTCCATCCCATCCAGAGGGTCCTTGGAAGAAAGGTCTGGCAGTCAGCTTCCAGAAGTTCACAGCCAGGAAAGTCATGTGCAACACAGTATTACTCTGCACACATGGGCTTGCCATGAGTCAGAATTGATTGCTAAGCAATGGTTGGGTTTGTTTCCTTTAAAGATATGGAAGGTCTGGGAATTGCATCCAGGAAGGTTGCACGTCTGAAGTGATGAGAACACATGATCCCCTGGGAATCATTGCCTGTAATTAATATTTTTTAATGTAGCAAGCATGACAACTCATCTTCATGAAATTCCACTCAAAATTCAGGAAGACCTGTGGTCAACTCTCCCACTCATAGAGCTCCCTTTAGTTCTCAAAGCAAAGAAAGGATGTGGAGGATATTCTAACCTGTCTGACGGAGATGTCTGAGTGGGTACATTTTCATGGTCTTCCTCTGATTGTAAATGTGCATCAAGATTTAGAGCCCAGGAAATTGCCCATTACCTTTCTCAGTGGGTGTCACTTATCTGCTTCAACACCACATCTGTTGGGATGAAATGGCAATCCTGGGACATGTGGCTGTGCCTGAGGCTGCAGCTGTTACGGAATATGGAAGTGGGGACAATGCAGAGCACAACGTTGCGTTTGTCCTGTTTGGTTGCCCCGAGCACTGCTGCCCAGCAGGGTTCAGAGTCACCAAGGGCTGATTCTGGCTGCTCTCCAAGACTGACCATGAGGTGGCAGACCTGGAGATGCTACTTGAACTCACAGGCAGTATATTTGGCCAGTGATAAAGTGCTCCTTTCCAATCTTGATCAATTGGTCAGTGAGGTGTGTTGAAAGCATTGTTACTGAAGGAGGTGCATTTGGACAAAGAAACAAGTGATTGGTTGGAATATCAGTCATTACCTGGGAAAATGAGTCTCTTTGCCACAGATTGTTATGGGATTTCTGCTTCCTTAAATTGCTGCGTGTTTCTTACGTGGCTCAGCTTTGACAAGGGCTGTGGCACGTGTTCGAGCAGATCCTGGAAGAAAGCCACTTGGAGTCAAAGTTACTTGAATTTTTATCTATCTATCTATCTATCTACGAATCTATCCATCATTGTTCTACCTACCGACCTACATGCCTACCTCCCAGCCAACTTGCCTATCTCTATCTATCTATCTATCTATCTATCTATCTATCTATCATCTATCTATTTATATTTTGGTGAAAATATACCCAGCAAAAGATACACCCTTACAACTATAGCTACTTAACATTTATTTCCTTGTTTTTGGAGTTCTGCTATCAGTTTGAATCACAACTGGATTCATTTTTTTGCAAGCTCAGTTTGAAAATTTGCTTTTTTCCCATTTTTACATTTAAATTTACTTTTCTTGACAATGTGAATCATTTACATGCTCAAAAGTTAAAACCACATGCAAAGGAATTCTAAGTGAGACCTCGGCCTCGTTCTTTTCTCTGATAGCCTGGCCCAAGCCGCCATTTCATTAGCTCCAGCTTTATCTTTCTTGAATTTGTTTTTGCAAAAATAAACAAGTACATGCAGATATTCATTGACATTTCTACCTCTTTTTCATTTTTTCTTTAAGTAGCATATTGTGTACACTTTGTTGCAGTTTGCATTATGATTAAAGACATCTGGGGGGGGATTCCTGATCAATGTTCTTTAAAATGCCTGTAGAATTCCATGGGGTTTATTCAGCCTCTCTCCTGTGGATGGGTAGGTGGGCTTTTTGGTTCAGCCAAGTGATCAAATACTGAGCTATAATGACATAAAAGGAGCCTTGGTGTTGCAAACAGTTAAGTGCTCAGCTGCTAAGCAAAAGATGATCAACTCAGACCTCCCTGGCATCTTCGACGGCCAAAGATTTGGTGATATGATCCCATAAAAATTTCCTCCCAGAAAATTCTGGGATGCAGTTCTACTTCATCACATGGCTCACCATGAGTTAAAATCGACTCAGCAGAACCCAACAACAATGACAACAAATGACACCACACACCTTCTGATAGAAGCATTCAAAAGCATAGGACTTTACCCATGAGTCATTCATGTCAAAAATGTTATACCTGAAACTTGTTGTGTTTAGGTGCCTTACAGTTTGTTCCACCCCATAATGACTCCATGTACAACAGAACGAAACATCACTCAGTCCCGTACCATCCTTACAATCGTTGCTATGCTGAACCCATTATTGCAGCCACTGAGTCAATCCATTTCATTGACAACCTTCCTGAACCTAACAATGAGGGGACAACCAGATATATGGGACGATATAACATCCATTCATTTATTTATTCATTGCCCTGGATACTTCAAAATTTCTGTTTCCATGAAACCAGAAATTTTAGAGTGAAAGGGACTGAAGACACATGGCAAACTAACCCATTTTTCTCCTTGATCTGATTCTGAATTTAATAGAAAAAAACAAACAATAATGACAACTACAAGAAAAAGAAACTAAAGGAAGGTGTTGGGGACAACTGAGGAAATCAGCATATGAACTGCATACTTAAAAAAAAAAAAAAAAAAGCAAAGTCAGTGATGTCCAGTCCATTCAACACATAGTGACCCTGCTTTGGGTTTCCAAGGCAGTGTCTCTATGTAAGCAGATTGTCCAGTCTTCTTACCAAGGAGTGGCTCGTGGGTTTGAACTGCCAGCTTTCTGGTGAGCAGTCAAATGCCTTAGGCATTATGCCACCAGAGCTCCTATGATATGCATGTTAGATAATATAATTCTATCAATGTTAAAATTCTTGTGTGTGATAATGGTGCTGATTATATAGAAGAACAACTTTGTTGAAGTATTTAGAGGTAAAAATGTCATGATGTTTACAACTTATTTCAAGTAGTGCAGATACAAATATGTGCATGTATGTGCATTTGTATGAGAGATGACAGCAATTGGACAAAATGGT
>NW_006921903.1:532406-534155 GCF_000298275.1 Orycteropus afer afer | reverse complement strand
AAGAAGAACGTGGCATCAGGATTGGAGGAAGAATCATTAACAACCTGTGATATGGTGATGACACTATTTTGCTTGCTGAAAGTAAGGATGACTTGAAGTGCTTACTGATGAAGATTGAAGAATACACTTTGGAGTCTGGATTACACTTCAATATGAAGAAAACAAAAATCCTCACAACTCGACCTAAAAAGAGCATTACAATAAATGGAGAAAAGATTAAAGTTGTCAAAGACTTCACATTGCTTGGTTCTACAGTCAATGCCAATGGAAGCAGCAGTCAGGACATCAGACAATGTATAGCACTGGGCAAATTGGCTGCAAAGGACCTCGTTCAAGTGCTGAAGAGCAAAGATGTCTCCTTGAGGGCTAAGATGCACCTGACATAAGCCATGTGTAGTGGTTGTGTTTGTGTGTCAACTTGGCTCAGCCTGATTGAGTGGGTAGCCAGCTGGATATAGTATTCCCCATGACAAGACTGGTAATCAACTCCATGGTGGAATCTACTATGAGCAGCTGAGTAGCTGCCTTAGGGATGTGGTCTGCTTCCTGTATATAAGGAGAAGCCTGTTGAAACAGTCTCCTGTTTATGGCACACTTGAACCCTGCATCTAGCCCTGTCATTGTTCAGCAGCCCGCCATGCACTGCCAACCTTGGGACTTTCAATGGACTTGAATTAATGGCCTGCCATGTGGTTTGGTATAACATCGGGACTATGCCTTTTATTTGTCAACCCTGGGCTTGTTAGCCTCAGCAGTCAGTAGCTGCCTGAGTGAAGAGATGCCTCTAGCTTCAGTGGACTGGGAACAAGAGGCAGAGCTGAAGCCCAAGGTTGAGGGGCTTTCACACAGCCCCTAGAGCTTGGCACTTTGAACTTGGATATCTAGCCTCCCAAACTGTAAGAGAACAAACTCCTGTTTGTTCAAGCCATCCCATTTGTGGTATATTTCTGTCAGAGTGGTGCTAGGTAACCAGAATATCATGGTATTTTCAACCGCTTCATATGCATGTGAGAGTTGGATAATGAATAAGGAAGACCAAAGAAGAGTTGATGATTTTGATCTGTGGTGTTGGCAAAGAATGCTGAAAGTACCATGGACTGCTAAAAGAACTAACAGGTCTGCCCTGGAGGAAGTGCAGTTGGAATGCTCCTTGGAAGCAAGAATGTCCAGACTTCATGTCACAAATTTGGTCATATTGTCAGAATGGACCATTCCCTGGAGCAGGATGTCATGCTTGGTAAGGTGGAGGGTTGACAAAAGAGGGGAAGGTCCTCAACGAGATGGATTGACACAGTGGCAGCAGTGATGGGCTAAAGTATACAAGGATAATGGAGCTGGTGCAGGACCAAGTGGTATTTCATTCTGCTGTGTATAGGGTTGCTATGAATTGGAGACAACTTGATAACACCTAACAACAACAACATCATAATAGGATATGGTCTTAAAATGAGGATTCTTCAGTTTTTTATTAATTCAAGCAGACTCAGCAAGTGAAATATATTCTGAAATAGCATTTTAGGATTCTAGAATTTTGGGATTTAGACTCAGCTACTTGCAAGGGAGTTAGGCTGACTCAAAGTCCCTGGGGTCTTTTTTTTCCCAGTGAGAGTTAGTATATATTTGAAACAATATGGAGGTAATTGCTGAATGTCTTTCCACAGGAAAGCAGGGTCAGATTTTGGGGAAAGTTAACCAGAAGGCAACAGGAATTATTTAGAAATGGATTAGGAGATTTCTACCCAACCCTGC
>NW_006921903.1:490791-510423 GCF_000298275.1 Orycteropus afer afer | reverse complement strand
GGCTGGTGGGTTTGAACCACCAGCCTTCTGGTTAGCAGTCAAGTGCCTTAGGCACTATGCTACCAGAGCTCCATTCAATATGTATGTTGAGCAAATAATCCAAAAAGCTGGACGATATGAAGAAGAACATGACATGAGGACTGGAGGAAGACTCTAACACCATGTGATATGAAGATGACACAGCCTTGCTTGTTCAAAGTGAAGATGACTTGAAATACTTACTAACGAAGATTAAAGACTGTGGTCTTCAGTATGGATTACACCTAAACATGAAGAAGGAAAATCTTCACAACTGGACCAATAAACATCATGATAAATGGAGAAAGGACTATTGCACTGGGCAAATCAGCTGCAAAAGACTTCTTTAAAGTGTTAAAGAGCAAAGATGTCACTTTGAAGACTAAAGTGCACCTGAACCAAGCCATGGTATTTTAAATAGGCTCATATGCATGTGAAAGCTGAACAGTGAATACTGAAGACTTAAGAAGAGTTGGTGCTCTGGAGGCATAGTGCCTAAGGCATTTGACTGCTAATCAGAAGGTTGGCTGTTCAAATCCACCAGCCACTTTGTGGAAGGAAGACTGGGTAATCTATTTCTGTAAAGATTGACTGCCTTGGAAATCTAAGAAAAGTTGATATATTTGAATTGTGATGTTGGCCAAGGATACTGAAAATACCATGGATTGTCAGCAGAATGAAGAAATTTGTTTTAGAACAAGTGCAGGCAGAAATGCTTCTTAGAAGTGAGAATGGCCAGACTTTGTCTCACATACTTCGTTTGTGTTGTCAGAAAGGACAAGTCCCTGGAGAAAGACATCATTCTTGGTAGAGGAGAGGGTCAGAGAAAGAGCAGAAGACCCTCAATGAGATGAACTGATGAAGTGGCTGCAAGGATGGGGTGCAGCACAGCAAGAGTTGTGAGGATGACACAGGACAGGAAGTGCTTTGTTCTATTGTGGTCGGTCACTGTGAGTAGGAACAACTTGAGAGCCCTGAACAACAACAACAAAGGTGTATAAAAATAAAACTAATATGAACCCTTTGCTTTTGGCATTTTACACATACAAGTTGAAAACTGGATGCAAATGAAAGTATTACATCCAAATTTAAATTAATAAGTAGGTTGTCATTGGTTGAAATTAAGTTGCAGTTTATAATGTTCAGGAGTCCACCAGTATCTGCCACCTTTTCGATGTCCTGTCACAGAGACATCATGAGAATTACTTGGGAAAATACAGGAAAACCAAGTGCTGCAGCATTTATAAAATTGGCACCTACATCCCTTGATTGGACTGAATTTCTGTCTACCATATTCCTCACTGGTGTTGAATACACCATTTGTTTCAGGCCCTTTGCCACCTGTTTAACTTGATGAGTTCATTGGATGAAGCCCTGCTTCTGGATTTCACCCCCAGGAATAAGCGACGTCCTTGCTGGGTCTGCTGGGTCTTTCTGCCTCCCTCCCTCCCTCCTCCTGTCCTCTCACCCATTCTGCTCCAGTATACGCACACCTGGAGCACACCTGGGTCTCCTGCCTTAGAACATATGAACTGACGGCACCCTCTTCATAGTAACGGCACCTTCTCCCTGAAGTCAACCCTGACCTCCCTCTCCCCTCTTACCAGCGTGTTATTTTGTCCACCACTATCCATTCTCTTTTTATTTTTTCTTCGCACAAACTAGATATTAGCTTATATGTATTTATTTATTTGTGGCTGTTGTTCGTTGCTGGGTACTTAGTTCCAGCTCATAGTGAACTTATGCATAACAGAATCAGGCTTTGCCCAGTCCTATGGCATCTTTAAAGGAACCCTGTGAGGCAGTGATAAAGTACTAGGTTGCTAACCAAAAGGTCAGCAGTTCAAATCAACCAGCAGCTCTGTAGGAGAAAGATGTGACAGTCTACTTCCTTAAAGATTTGTAGCCCTAGAAATGTGGTGGGGCAATTCTACTCTGTCCTATAGAGTCATTATGAGTTGGAACCAACTCTTGGCAGTGGGTTTGGTTTTTGACGGGAATCTTTATGTGAGAAGCCTTGGTTAAGTATTTGGCTGATAATGCAAAGGCCTTTGGTTTGAACCTACCAGCTGCTCTGTGGGAGAAATATATGGTGGTTTACTTCTGTAAGGATTTAGAGTCTTGAAAACCCAATGATGCAGCTCTACTCTGTCCTACAGGGTCACTATGTGTTGGAATCCACTTGCCAGCAGTGAGTTTGGTTTTGTGGGTGTTAATTCCATGATCATTGGTCTGCTTAAGTCCATTGTTGTGTTCTCTGTGTATTTCGAGTGTCTTTCAAACTAGGGGAACTCATCCCTCAGCACTGTATCAGTCAGTGTTCCGTTATGGTCCATGATGTCCCCACTGGCTACTTTTCAGAACCAGATCACCAGACCTGTCATCCTGATCTGTCTAGTCTGGAATCTCTTCTGAAACCTGTCCAGCACAGGAGACCCTCTTGGTATTTGAAATACCAATGGCACAACTTCCAGCATCATAGCAACATGCCACCCACAATAGGATGACAAATGGCCAGATGGGTGGTAGGTAATCATTTTAATGATATGTCTTCTGATCTCCAGAATGGAAAGTTCAAGAGGGCAGGGATCAGAAGTTTTTGCCTGTCTTGTTCCTTGGTGGGTCCCCATTTTTCACATAAGAGAACTGTCAAATGAATATATGCATGAGTGGATTTCAGGGAAGTGGACAGCTTGCTTTCTAGATTAACTTGCCAGCAGCTAGCCCCATACTCCCCTGCATATGTTCTTCCAACAAGGCCACAATAGCTCCCCTTTGCTGACACACAAGGCCTGAATTCCCCTGGTGAGAGATCGCGGGAAAATTCAGGCACTATTTGGCTTTCCTTCTCTGAAGTTTTCCTTCAACTTTTAATATTTTAAATTATAAAACAAACTACTGAAGGGACATACTATGGAACCAGTAGGCTTGCTGTTTTCACACAGGAAAGGGATTCGGGAGAGGGAAGATGGAGGA
Source organism: Orycteropus afer afer (assembly GCF_000298275.1). Classification (NCBI taxonomy): domain Eukaryota; kingdom Metazoa; phylum Chordata; class Mammalia; order Tubulidentata; family Orycteropodidae; genus Orycteropus; species Orycteropus afer. The sequence goes on along the minus strand of NW_006921903.1, from coordinate 507,429 downwards.
GGAGCTGTTTCAGGGAGAGGAGGAGGTTGTATGAAGGTTTCCTTCAGTGAGCACCTCCTCTCCAGTTTGAAGGTTCCTCTGTGCATGTCACTCCTATGCTGTTAGAAGTTGAGTCTTTTGTTAAATTATTTAGAGCTTTAGGGGACTGCCAATCAGGGCAGGATTAAAGCCGGCTATTCCTTTCTGGGTCCTATTGGTCTGCTGCTCTATGTTTTCAATATCAAAATATCTTCAGGAAACCCAACTGAAATAGGAAGCAATCAGCAATTGGTAGAGTTTAATTCTGCTGAGTGTGTTTTATTCTGGTGCAAAGCAGGACTTACCTTTTTGTTATGGTCACTGTGAAATCTCAATGACATCAAACCAAGACTTACGTATGCATTCTTAATGACTGTCATATTTGTAGTATGCTAATTGGAGAGTGAGATGCACCTCACAGGAAGCCAATGAATATGTAATTAATTTGATGTTAGAATTATGGAATGATAAAAATTATAAACAGTTTGTAATGATCTTGGAAAATCATTTATTTGTCAATCACTTCATCTAAAAATTTGTCTTTGAGTCTGTTACTTTTGGCAGGAATATGTAAATCTAACTGAATATTATTGACAGTCTGCAACAACTGCAGAGGACATGGACTTTCCTGGCCCTTTAAAATCTTTAGGAAGCTCTTTGTGGTGGACTGCTCACACTTGCAGGAGCCCTGGTGATGCACTCGTTAAAACACTCAGGTGCTAACTGAATGATTGGCAATTTGAACCCACTATCCTCTCCACAGGAGCTCTGGTAGCATAATGGCTAAAGCATTTGACTGCTAACCAGAAGGCTGGTGGTTCAAACCCACCAGCCACCCTCAGAAGGAAGGTTGGGCAATCCTACTTCTGTAGTGATACTGCCTCGGAAACCCAAGGAGGGGTTGCTCTGAGTCAGGGCCGACTCCACGGCACATAACAACAACAACATCCTCTCCACTTCCGTAAAGATTTATAGCCTTGAAAACCCTATGGGGCATTTCTACTCTGTCTTGTAGAGTTGCTATTAGGTGGAGTCTACTGAATAGCAATGGGTTTATTTATTTATTTATTTTTTTTTTTTGGGGGGCACTTCCATAACGCATTCCTCACCGGAATGATTCTCACGCTGGAACTTGGATGCTTAGCCCATGGTCTCAATTCATTTTGAACAGAGAAATAGTAAGTTTCTCAACGCTCACAGTTGATGGAATTTCTCTCTGAAGTGTTATCTGTAGTTACTATTAAGAGCTGATTGTGGTTCAGCTCCTGCGTTAAGCTTTTCAAATTTAATTGTTACAACACTGGGATGTAGGTGTTATCATCCCAGATCTAGAGATGGGGAAGTGAAGGCTCAAATGGGTTGATGATGTGTCCAGGACTCCAGAGTTAATTGATACATCAGACTTAAATGAAGAGATTCTGACAAAAAGGGTTTCCTTCTTCCTTGTTTCAAGGAGTAAAGGCAAGAGAAGGGGAGGGAAGGAGAGGGTGAGTGAAGTATTGTCTACTAGTTGACAGGACAATTGCTGGGTGATGCAGAGAGTTAACAGAATCAGCTGCTAATTGGAGGTTTCAGGCACCCCAGAGACACCTCAGAACAAAGGCCTGGGAATCGACTTCCAGAAAGTCAGCCGCCAAGAAGCCTCTGGAACACTGTCCTGCTCTGGCACCCATGGATTCACCAGGAGTTGGGGTTGACTGTGTCATGGCAATTTTGTGAGAAAACAATGCATTTGTCTACTGTTTAAAATAGACACAGCAGAACATACATCAAGTCAGTAATTTCTGCACATACAATTCAATCACGAGAAAGATTGAATTCTTCAAGCTGTGCAAGTATTCTTACTCACTTTTCCCAAATGGTTACTCCCCCATTGACATCAACTCACTGGCCCTATCTAAGCTTTCAAGATGCTGTTATCAGTTTGATCCCTTATAGATAGTTCTTCAAAAGATCCTAATATGTGAGGCGGCCATTGTTTACTAATTAAGCCTAACTATTGTTTGATTTCAAGACTTCACAAGACATTTTTGCCTTAATGTGTAAAGATTTTCTCAGGGCAATGTGAGCAATAGGTTGGGGGTTTATCCAGCTTCTGGGGCTCCAGAAAGTCTGTATTCCATGATAATTTGAATTTCTGTTCTGCATTTTCCCCCATTTTGATCAAGATTCTTCTATAGAATCTTCCATCGAAACTCTCAGGAGTGATAGCCAGGCACCATCCATTTCTTCTGGTGTCATGTAAAGAAGATAGCTGTTCATGGAGACAACTAGCGGCACATTCCATTTCCTCCTCTTATTCCTGACTCTCTTTCTTCCTCTATTGCTCCTGTAAAATGGAGACCCAATGTTGTGCCTCAGATGGTCACTTTCAAGCTTTTAAGACCCCAGTCACTATTCAACAAAATAGGTGGTAGAACAAGAGCACGATACACGTCATTAGGCCAATTATCAACTGGTTTTCATTTGATAGGAGTTGTGAGAGGCATTATTATATTCAATCTTACATACATAAATCTCCATTTTTCCATATGGAAACAGAAACTCAGAGAACATAAGAAATATTCTCAAAGTTTGTAGCCAGTAGGTAGCTGTCAGGGTGTCTACTCATAGTGATTGTAACTTTCCATCACCATAAACCCTGTTTTACCTCTTGTTCTTCTCACTGACTTCACCTGGCCCCATCATTGATGCTCTGCAACCCTTGACCATGATGGTTACCGTTTGTGTGTCTTTTTCCTTAAGCTACAAAATGAGTTCAGTATCTTTTAGTGTGTTGGGGAAACAAAAAGGGAATTAGAAGAAAAATCTTTTTGAACACATCTTCCTCTTGAGACTTGCAATGGTTGTTAGTTCCACTGTAGAAATTTTCCCAACATTTTATTTTATTTTATTTATAGCTTTCAAGTGCACAGAAAAGATTTGCCATTGTCCATAAGACACACTCAGGAACTTCGAATTCCTAAGTTATTACAAGGAGCTGGAAAACCAAGTCATCCCTGCTTGGGGATTAAGGGGTGGAAGCTTCAGGAGAAACTAGAGGCACATCCTGCTGTCTCTTTCCAACAAGGAGGATACACTATGGCCAGCGTGGCCTCTACTCTGGCTCACTATGTAGTGGTTGTATAAGGGCCTGTAGCTTTGAGGTGTAAAGGCCTGAATGACCAGCAGCTGGCTTGTTGTTGTTGTTGTGTGCCATCGAGTAGCCCTGACTCATAGCGACCCCTCCTTGGGTTTCTGAGGCAGTATCACTACGGAAGTAGATTGCCCAACCTTCCTTCCGAGGAGTGGCTAGTGGGTTTGAACTGCCAGCCTTCTGGTTAGCAGTCAAGTGCCTTAGGCACTATGCTACCAGAGCTCCTTCCAACAGCTGGCACAGAAGCCATTATTGCCAGGTGGCTTTTAAGCATCATTGCCCTCTGCTCTCTCCTCTGTGAACATAGAAGTAAATAAATATATTAATGTCTCAGCAGAAAAAGATCATGACTGTCAGTCTTGTCACAGCCAGGCTGCCATCATGTAGGGGCCCTGTGTGTTTATTGAGCTTCAGTGTGGCTTTCTGAGGTTTATAAATTAACCAGGCAACTTTTGAAGGGGTTTAATGGAAGCAAGAATGGCCAGACTTCATCTCAATTACTTTGCTCATGTTGACAAAAGGGACCATTCCCTGGAGAAGGATATCATGCTTGGTAAAGTGGAGGGTCAGGGAAAAAGGGGGAAGGCCCTCAACAAGATGAGTTGACACAATGGCTGCAACAATGGGCTCAGGTATTGCAAAGACTGTGAGGCTGGCACAGGTCTGGGCAGTGTTTCATTTTGTTGTGCATAGGGTTGCTATAAGTCAGAGCTGACTTGATGGCACCTAACAACACCAAACAGGGCAAGACACTGATTTCCACTTGAAAATGACTTCCTTGTCCACGTGTGGATTCAGAAACCAACAATCAGTTGCTTCCATCTTTCTATGTGTTCAATTCCCTTCTTCAGAAATGGAAGCTGTTCCTGTGCGGCCAGGAGGCCAGCACACTGCACCCATTGCTTCTCATGGGTCTTGAAGTCCTTTGAACCTTGCTTCTCTGAGGCTTTCTCTTTGGCTTCGCAGAGGGGCTATTTTATCCTTTGAGTTCCCAGAAGGGTTTCAGTCAATGGCATGGAGATGTGAAAAAAGCAAGTCCTTCTTCTTCCTTTTCCCCTCTTTCCTGTGACATTTTTGGAATCTCTCAAAATTGTTGTTAATAAAAAATACACTGAATCTCTAACAGTTGGCTCTGAAGTTTGGGACCGCCATGTTCTGGGGCAGAGCTGTTCAGGGAAGCCAAGCATTGCACCTATGGTGCAACATTAGCAAAAGACACTTGCTGTCAAGGTCATGCTCATGCAAGGTCAACCCTGAGAGTGAGCACATCCTTAGGACCTGTGCCTGGACACCTTTCTGTCCTTACTTTCACCACCACCCTGTGCTGGAGCTTCTCTGTATTGGTTGAGGGGACAGACTTACATATCTCTTGAACTTGATGTTCAGTGACTTCATCTTGTAGCCACATTGTTGGGAGTCTTTACACCATGTTGTTGTTAGGTGGCATTGAGTCCACTCTGACTCATAGTGACCTTATGTACAACAAAAATCATTGCCCAATCCTCTGCCAGACTCATCATCCTTGTTATACCTGAGCCCATCATTGCAGCCACTGTGTCAATTCATCTCATTGAGAGCCTGCCTCTTTTTTGTTGACCCTCCATCTTACCAAGCATGATATCCTTGTCCAGGAAATGCTCCCTTCTGACAACATGACCAAAGTAGGTGAGATGAAGTCTGGCCATCCTTGCTTCTAAGGAGCATTCCGACTGTATTTCTTCCAGGACAGATTTATCAGTTCTTTTGGTAGTCTATGGTGTTTTCATTATTCTTTGCCAACACCACAGCTCAAAAGCACAAACTCTTACTTGGTCTTCCTTATTCATGGCCCAGCTCTCACGTGCATATGAGGTGATTGAAAACACCAAAGTTTGCGATAGGTACACCTTAGTCTTCAAAGAGACATCTTTGCTCCTTCTCACTTTAAATAGGTCTTTTGCAGCAGATTTGCTCAGTGCACTTCTGCTTCCATTGGTGTTGACTGTGGAATGAAGTAATATGAAATCTTTGACAACTTCAATGTTTTCTCCATTAATCATGATGCTGCTTATTGGTCCAGTTGTGAGGATTTTTGTTTTCTTTATATTGAAGTGTAATCCATACTGCAGACTGTAGTCTTCAATCTTCATCAGTAAGTGCTTCAAGTTATCCTCACTTTCAGCAAGCAACGTTATGTCATCTGCATATCGCAGGTTGTTAATGATTCTTCCTCCAATCCTGATGCCACATTCCTCTTCATATAGTGCAGTTTCTAGGTTTATTTGCTCAGCATACAGATTGAATAAATATGGAATTATTTGTTCAGCATCCAAATTGAATAAGTATGGTGAAAGGATACAACCCTAATGCATTCCCTTCCTGAGTTTAACCATGCAGTATCCCCTTGTTCTGTTCAAATGGCACCCTAGTGGTCTAGGTACAGGTTCCTCATGAGCACATTTAAGTGTTCTATGATTCCCATTCTTCTCAGTGTTATCCATAATTTGTTGTGATCTACACAATTAAATGCTTTTGCATAGTCAATAAAACACAAGTCAACATCTTTCTGGTATTCTTTACTTTCAGCCAAGATCCATCTGACATGAGCAATGATATCCACATCCTCTTCTGAATCCAGCTTGCATTTCTGGAAGTTCTCTGTCAATTTACTGCTGCAACCATATTTTAATTATCTTCAAGAAGATTTCAGTTGCGTGTGATCTTGTTCCATAATTTCCACATTGTGTGGGATCATCTTTCTTTGGAATGGGTACAAATATGGATCTCTTCCAGTCAGTTGTCCAGGTAGCTGTCTTCCGAATTTCTTGGCATAGATGAATGAGTACATCCAGTGTGACATCTGTTTGTTGAAACAACTCAATGGGTATTCCATCAATTCCTGTTGTTGTTATTTGCCATCGAGTCGGCCCCAACTCATAGCGACCCCTCCTTGGGTTTCCGAGGCAGTACCACTACAGAAGTAGGATTGCCCAACCTTCCTTCCGAGGAGTGGCTGGTGGGTTTGAACCGCCAGCCTTCTGGTTAGCAGTCAAGTGCCTTAGGCACTATGCTACCAGAGCTCCTATCAATTCCTGGAGGCTTGTTTTCTGCCAGTTCCTTCAGTGCAGCTTTAGCTTCTTCCTTTAGTACCATTGATACTTGATCACATTCCACCTTCTGAAATGGATGAACATTGACCAATTATTTTTGGTACAGTGACTTTGTGTATTTCTCCCATCTTCTATTGATGTTTCCTGCATCATTCAGTATTTTGCCCATAGAATCTTTTAGTATTGTAACTTGAGGCTTGATTTCAATCTTCAGTTCTTTCAGCTTGAAAAATGCCAAGCGTGTTCTTCCCTTTTGGTTTTCTAACTCCAGGTCTTTGCACATTTCATTATAAAAATTGACTTTGTCTTTCAAGCTGCCCTTTGAGATCTTCTGTTCAGCTCTTTCACCTGGTCATTTCTTCCAATTGCTTTAGCAACTCTCCATTCAAGCACAAGTTTCAGAGTCCCTTCTGACATCCATTTTGGTCTTTTCTTTCTTTCCTGTCTTTTTAATGACCTTTTTCTTTCTTCACAGATAATTCTCTTGATGTTACCACAATTCCTCTGGATTTCAGTCATTCTTGCTCAATGCATCAAATTTATTCTTTAGATGGTCTCTAAATTCAGGAGGGACATAACAAAGGTCGTATGTAGGCTCTTATGGACTTGTTTTTATTGTCTTCAGCTTCAACTTGAACTTGCATATGAGTAGTTGATGGTCTGTTCCACAGTCAGCTCTGGACTTTGTTTTAGCTGAAGATATTGAGCTTCTCCATTGCCTCTTTCCACAAACATAGTCAATCTGATTCTGGTATACTCTATCTGGTGCAGTCCATGTGTATAGACACCATTTTTGTTGTTGAAAAAGGGTATTTGCAATGAATAAGTTGTTGGCCTTGTAAAATTCTGTCATGCGATCTTCAGCATCATTTCTATCACTGAGGACATGTTTCCAAACTACTGGTGATTCTTCTTTGTTTCCAACTTGTGCATTCCAACCAGCAGTGATAATCAACACTTCTTGATTGCATATTCAGTCAATTTCAGACTGAAGAAGTTGGTAACAATCTTCAATTTCCTCATCGTTGGCTTTGGTGTTTGGTGTGTAAATTTGAATAATAGTAGTATTAACTTAGGAGATCTGGTAGTGTAATACATAAGGCATTTGACTGCTAATCAGAAGGCTGGTGGTTCATACCCACCAGCCACTCCTTGGAAGGAAGATTGGGCAATCAATCCATGGAGATACCACCTTGGAAATTCAAGAAGGTGTCTGAGTCGAATCCAACTCTATGGCAGTGAGTTCAGTTTTGTTAGGAGTATTAACTTCTCTTTCTTATAGGCATATGGATAATATCTTGTCACTGATGGTGTTGTACTACAGGGTAGATCTTGAAACTTACTTTGTGATGATAAATGCCACACCATTTCTCTTCAATTTGCCATTCCTGGCATAGTATATAATATGGTTGTCTGATTCAAAATGGTCAAAACAAGTCCATTTCAGCTCATTAATGCCTAGGATATTGATCTTTATGCATTCCATCTCATTTTTGACAACTTCCAATTTTCCTAGATTTATACTTTGTGCATTCCATGTTCTGATTATTAATGGATGTTTGCAGCAGTTTCTTCTCATTTTGAGTTGTGCCACATCAGCAAATGGAGGTCCTGAAAGCTTTCCTCCTTCTAAATCTTTAAGGTTGGCTCTACTCTGAGGAAGCAGCTTTTTCTCATTTGCATTTTGAGTGCCTTCGACCTGAGGAGCTCAACTCTGGCACTATATTTGACAATTTTGCAGGACTACACCTAAAGTTTTTCAGTAATATATCAGACAGTGTTCCACTGGTATTCATAAGGTTTTCACTGGCCAATTCTTTGTGAAGTGAATTACCCCTTCCTTCTTCCAAGTCTGTCTTAGTGTGGAACTTCTGCTGAAATCTGTCCACCGTATATGACACTGGTGATATTTGAAATATTGGTGGCACAGCCTTCCAGTCTTATAGCAACATGCAAGCCACCACAGTACAACAAATGGACAGATGAGTGGTGGATTTATACCATAAAAATTGGTAAACATTATAAATCCATTTCCATATTCCCTCATTTTACCTGAGAACTGGTTTTCTGGTTTTTAAACATGTACCTTACTCAGATATGGATGCTTTCAAAGTAGGGTATATGAGTACAGTAAGTGTTTGTATTCACATTGTACTGTGGGAAGGTTGCCTTCAATGACCCAGTGGGAAAGGTGCTGCCTGCAATGCCAGAGATGCACTCACCTCCTGTCTGACCTCTCTCCTGGGCATTGGAGACTGGAGACTCAGTCAGTAATGGGGGTATTTGAAGGAAAGCCATCCACAATTTGTCCATGATTTTTTTTTTTTGTTGTTGTTGTTGGAGATCTTCAGACAGAAAGCTATTACAAAAAGAGATAAGCAGTCCCCGAAAACAGAATCACTGTGGCCATGACTGAGGTGTTCCCAGAAGACTTGCTATTTCTCCTCTGTCTTGCCTTTTTCTTTTCCTTGTCTACTGCTCAGTATGTGGTTCCCGGTCCAATGGCCAGCACTTACATGGGCTTCTCCTTGTTTGAGAGGAAATCTGGCACTCCTTCCATGAATGGGAAAGGCCTCACTTGGAAATGCAATGCACTTTCCAAGATTGACAACATCTCCAGTTGTTTAATTTTTCTTGGCCTTCAAAGGTTAACTACTCCTTCTGTGGTTCAGTGATAAGTTCCTTAATATACAAGTCCAAGGATGGAAGTAAGTGAATTTAGGAAAAGGGGCTTTGGAGTCAAGCTTGGAATTCTTTTTGCTGAAGTCTTGCACAAGCTGAAGGGTGAAGAAAGGCTGATCAAATAATAAGCCATCCACTGGCGCTCTTGGCCATCACCTTCAAATTCAATGCCTATATATTTCTCAGGGTCATCACCTCTAAACTCATTGCCTGTTTGTGTCCTAAAATCATCACCTTCCAAGTTTATGCCTGTATGTATCCCAGAATCCCCACCTGTCAGAGATGGAGTAATGACCATATGTGTACTTAAAAACCAAACCAAACTCACTGCTGTCAAGTCAATTCTGACTCATAGTGACCCCTCCTTGGGTTTCCAAGGTGTTATATCTATGGAAGTAGATTGCTCAGTCTTCCTTCCGGGACAAAATACCTAAAATAAAACAAACTCACTGCCATCAAGTCAATTCTGATGCATAGCGACAACCCCTCCCCCCATGGCTTTTCCAAGGCTAAATATTTATGGATGATCTTCTTTCCATGGAGCAGCTGGTGGGTTTGAACTGTCTACCTTCTGGTTAGAAGTCAAATGCCTTAGGTACTGCACCACAAGAATTATTTTATGCCTATGAGGAAGATTAATTAATATGATTGTTATTCAAATTTATGCACCATCTACAGATGTCAAAGATGAAGAAATTGAAGATTTGTATCAACTTCTATGGTCTGAAATCAATCAAACTTGTAATCAAGAAGCATTGCTGCAATGCTATAGTTGGAAACAAAGAGGGATCAATAGCTGGAAAATACGGCCTTGGAGATAGAAATGAGAGCAGAGAGAGTATGAGGGAATTCTGCAATACTAAATACTTATTCATTGCAAATACCTTTTTACTACATGAATGCTCATAAGGAACCTGTGCATAGACCAAGAGGTAATGGTTCAAACAGAACAAGGTAATATTGCATGGTTTAAAATGAGAGATGGTGTGCATTAGTGTTGTATCATTTCATCATACTTATTCATTCAATCTGTAGGCTGAACAGATAACTCTAGAAGCTGGACTACATGAAGAAGAGCATGGTATCAGAATTGGAGGGCTCATTAACAACCTGCTCTATGCAGATGACACATCGGTTGCTAAAAGTGAAGGGGGCTTGAAGCACTTACTGATGGAGATCAAAAATTACAGTTTTCAGTATGGATTGCACCACTATTGTGGTGTACATTTTCATGTACATTTTTCAGTTGGTCAAATGTTCAAGACACCCACAGGATTAATGTTTTAGCCTGAGATAGAAGATTACTCAGAGTAGGTAGGTCATAGTAGGTTTTTTGCTCTATCTGTCCTTCCTATAGGGAGCTCTCATGGAGTAGTGCCTAAGGCATTTGACTGCTAACCAGAAGGTTGGTGCTTCAAACCTACCAGCCACTCCACAGAAGGAAGACTGGGCAATCTACTTCTGTAAATATTTAACACCTTGGAAACCCAATAGGGGTCGCTAAGAGTCAGAATTGACTTGGTAGCAATGAGTTTGGTTTGTTTTTTTGTATCCCTCTTTTGTATCTCTATCTATTAATATATTTTGTTCATGTTCCATGATCTATACATACAAATTATTAGACATAAATGGAGGTTACCGTTGTAAATTGCTGATTATAGCAAAACACCTCTGTACATTCTTTATGGAGTTGTTTGATTATTTAAAGTTTGAAATTCTCTATTTTGTACTTTCCAAAAAAAAAAATTATATATTAACTATGACCAGATAACAAACAAATGTGGAATATGGTTCTTGCATATGGGTTGAGGAGAGTTAATTAATCCTGCGATAAGGCTTTTATCTGACTTGATTAGTATGGTATAGTCAAGTCTTCTCTCCTTTATTTTATGGTAGAGGCATTTAGACATAACTTTCAGAGCTTCATACACAGAGTGACAGAGTGTGTATTATTTATGGAACCCACTCACATTTATCTAAGGACACATGGTGGCAAGGATGCTTTTATGGACAGGAGGAATCTTCTCCCAGCCTTGCAGGTTGGAGTGGTTCCTGGATTCCTTCCAGAGCAGTCACTGTTCTCTCTCCTGATCACTTAATCCATCAGAAAGTGAGCCCAGTGACATAAAGCATCTCATACTTTCAAGTGTTTCCAGATATTAGAGCAATCCCCTTGCTTTGGTTTCTCTGTGAGAACCAAAGAGAACCGAGTCTCTTCAAGCACAGGGATGTGAAATAAGAACCAGCTGAGTTCAGGAACTGCCAATCAAGCAATTGGTATTTAGAAAACTTGAAAACAATATTTAAACCAAATGCTGTGATGCAGCTTTTATCAGCTGTGAGCAGTATTGGGAAGAAGGCGATATAGCAGATGGAGTGTGCAATTGGGCTTTGCTGGCAGATTAACTGGTTGTGAATTCTGGCTTCCCCATTCACTGGGTAGAAGCAAGTGATGGAACAGCCCCAAACTTCAGTTTCTTCATCTATCAAATGGGATAGTCAATAGGAACACATGGCTAAGGAGTCTTGAGGATTAGTAAGAACACAGGTAAATTGTTCTAAAAAATTGCCTGGCTCAGCTTGAGTGTCTGAAAAACCTCCTTTGAGCTGTTAGGGTACATACAGGTCATGTTCAGAACATGTCTAGGTGAGAGGAGCCATTTCATCCAGATAGTGGACAATTTAATTAGGTTCTGGGATGGCTTCAATACCATGGAGGTCTGCTCAGGGAACTTGCAAGGCATTTCCTAGAAGCTCAGACTTACTGGTTCACAGAAAGCTCTTGAGTAAAACAAAATTATTCCCTGCCCAATATGCAACCCTGCATTCCCTCTAGAGGGTATTTTGGCCAACATTTCTGATGGAAGATGGGAAAGATCACTTTGAAAAAAGATATTAGTGATGATTGGACAACGTGACACACAATTGCTGTTAGTTGTCCTTATGTTAATCATGACTCATGACGACTGTATGTATTTAAGAATAGAACCCATGACATTTAAGAAATGCCCCATGACATTTTGAAGGCTGCAGGCTTGTAGTAGACCAACAGGCCTTTCTTCCCAGAGTCCTCTGGGTGGGTTTGAACCATTAACCTTTTGACTAGTAGTTCAGTGCTTAACCATTTGTACCATCCAGTGACTCCATGACAAGCAATTAATGTCACTGCATTGTGTATAGGAAGAATGTTGAAATGGTCAATGTTTTGTTACTTGTAACTTATTTACCACAATAACAATAACAATAATTAAAACAAACACAAAAAACTATCTCTCCAAAAGAAATTACATTGAACAGTCTCACTGAAACACGAATTATTATTACTTTATAATGTAAAAAGAATAAATTGTGAACCATTGGAAAAAAGAAACAAGGAGATGAAGTGCTGTGAGGTACCAAACCAGTGCCAGTGAACGTTGGAAGTGATGGGTCAATTCAGCAAAGGAAAGGGATGGTTCCATTGGACCAGACTCTTTCTCCTCTCTTGAGACCTCAGCTTCCATTGACCACTAGGTTTTCCAGTGCCCAAGGCTGGCAGAAGCATCCCTCCCAATGCTGCGGAGAGAGTGGGTTGCTCTGTGGGTGGTTGCTGATGTGTTTTTAATTGGACTCTGAGTCTGTTGACATAAAGAAAGGGTCAACAGCCATCCAATTTGGAGGGGGTGGAGGGCATGAGAATTATTTTGCATTTTAATGCTTCCAGGCACCTTGAGTTAGTTTTTCTTTTTAATTTTATTTTCTTTTCCTGTTTGGGCAAGATTGAGAAGCTTAGAAATGGTCTTAGAATCTTTATAACGGTGACTCTTTTCCAAGTTAATTTTGGCAGAAAAGGAGTTGTTTTAGTCTCACTTTGGCTTATAAATGAAAATGAAACTTGTTTAAATTTTATGTTGTAAAGAACTGATTTGAGTTGACTTTTAATGTTTGCAACAATGATTCCTAATATGATTCTTGTTTTCACAAGTCAAAAGTAATTCTTCTGTGAGATACTGAGCCCTAATTCAGATTCGTGTTCCAGGGAATGAACACACACACACACACACACACACACAAACACACTCTCTCAAACACACAGAGGTGGTTCAGTTGTTGAGTTCTTGCCTTCAATGAAGGAGATCTGGGTTCTAGTTCTATTCCTGTCTGTCAGTGGAAGCTTGCTTGTTACTATGATGCTGAGCAGGTTTCAGTGGAGCTTCTAGATGGAGATGAACTAGGAAGGAAGGCCTGGTGATCTTCCCAAAAGCAGCCAGTGAAAACCCCATGGGTCACAACAGGTCAGTCAGCATCCAATTCTGAGGATGGGCAGGACCGGGCAGCTTTGTGTTCCGTTCTTTTTAGAACCTCCCAGCACAAAGCCTAATGTGACAGCACAGAAGTGGACAACTGCTTTCTCCAGGGAACAGTGTGCACAGAAGCACACTGTCGGCTTCTTACCTGCAGTGCTCTGTGCTTGTTGGCGAGGCTCAGTGACAGGAAACACGCAAGGATATTTACCAAAAAGCTTTCTAGAAGCATCACAGATGTGGTTATGCTTCAGCATTGAGGAGAGACAGGGACAGCAAGAACCTGATCTCCCCTGCACATATCGAGGTCCACTCCTGATGTGAACACACATGGCGCTGGAAGGGCCTGTGTTATGGACTGAATTGTATCTCCAAATACGCTGCATTCTAACCTGCAGATCTGTGGATGTGGCACCATTTGGAAATAGAGTTTTCTCTGTTGTGTTATGATGCCATAACAGAGTGAGGTATGTCCTAAACTCACTCTTTTCTGTATTATAAAAAGGGTGGATTAGACAGAGAGACAAGCACTAACGGGGGAAGACAGAGGTCACGGGAAGATTGCCAAGCACCTGAGGAACGTCAGGCCATGGCAGCTGGAAGAGACAAGAATCTTGCCGCAGAGCCGACAGAGCGAGCCTCTCGTTAGAGCAGTGCTCTGACTTTGGACTTCTAGCCTCCCGACCTAAGAAGGAATGTTTCTGTGCTTTAAAGCTACCAACCTGTCATATTTCTGTTACAGCAGCACTAGGAGACAGAGGCAGGGCCGACCTCAGGGGCACATCCTGCACCTTCAATGCAGGTATTTTGGTTGCTCCCTGCCCCCCACTCCCTCTTTGCCCCCGGAGCAGGCCCCTGGCCTGCTGACCAGACCTGTCCTCTGTTTAGCCTGAGATCTGAGCTACCCAGCTGCTGTCTGTGTAAATCCCTGCATGTCAGGAAATGAGGCTATTGCTGCTGGGTTTCAATTCTGACCAAGTGAAATGTCAACTGAATTTATTTATTTATTTCCACTATCTGGAAACCTTTTAATAGAGTTTTACCATTGAACCTCGGGTCACAGAAAGAAATACAGGCCAGAAAGATTAGACCAACATCCTCCATTGGCTTTACTGAAACCAGCTACATTCACCCTATAAATAGATAGCTCTGGGCCTCCTTGAAAACTCAACTTTTAACTCCACTCTGGTCACTAAGGGAGATCTTTGTGAACCAAATGTCATGATTTGTGCAGATCTGCAGCTGCCATGGACAATGCCTCCTGTCTTCTGTCTGTCTGTCCTCTTTCCACCCAGTGCTACCTTCCTCTGCAGGTCATTGTGTCCTGCTAGGGATGATTCCAGGGTTGCCCATGTGCGCAGCACAGGCTGAGCTCATGATGTGAAGGGCACCGTGTGAGAACTCTGGTGCTCGTGTGTCTCGGCTGCCCTCCTGCGGTCCCAGCCACCTTCAAGCCATCCTGGGACATCAGGTACCTCAGGGACCTCTTTCTTTCTGTTGCTGGGGTCACCATTGGCACATGTCCAAAGCCATCATATCATCTCTTTTGGCCCACGTTGACTTCTTTTCATCTGAATTGCTTTTAAATAAGCCATTTTCAAATTATATCATCTGAATTTCTTTTGCTGTTTAGACTGGGTGATATGGATTGGACGTTGTTCCCCAAAATATTTTCTGAAGCACTAACTCCCATACCTGGGACTGTGACCTTGATTGTAAATGGATCTCTGCAATTGTCATCAGTTAGTAAGGTCATATCACAGTAGGGTGGGTCCCCATCCTTTCTCAGAGGTATCTTACAAAAAGGGAGAACAGACAGGGAGACAGAGACACAGAGGGGAAAGGCACCATGTGGAGGTGCATCTGCAAGCGAAGAAATGTCCAGGACTTCCAAAGCTGAAAAAGGCAAGGAAGGATCTTCCCTCAGGACCCCCCATGACACAGCATGGTCCTGGCAATATTCTGGATTCAAATTTCTACCTTTCAGAACACTGAGACAATAGGTATCTGGTCTTTAATGCTACCCACTGTTTGATATTTTGCTATTAAAATGCTAGAAACCTAAGACAATAGGTTGTAAGAATTTTAGAGAGAGAAACTGTATCTTGTAATTATTTCACTGGTTTGTTCCTGTTGCTCTCCCAGCATTGAACATCTCAGTCATACAAGCTGTATTCATTTCCTAAGGCTGTTGGAAAAAATTACCACATACTGGATGGCTTAAAAGGTGCTCAGGCGGCAAAGTGATTAAGCACTCGTTGTTAACGGAGAACAGTAGTTTGAACCCATCAGCCACTCCAGAAGAAAGGTGTAGCAGTCTGCTTCCATAAAGATTACAGCCTTGGAAACACTCTGGGGCAGTTCTAACTGTCTTACGGGGTCTTTGTGAGTTGAAATTGACTCCATGGCAACAGGTTAGGTTTTGGGTTTTTGAAGTCTGACATCAAGAAGTCAGCAAGTTTGGTTCCTTCTAGGGGTGCTGAGGGAGAAATTGTCCCTTGTTTTTGTCTTAACTTTGGGTGATCACATGCAATCCTTGGAATTCTGTGGCTTATAGATACATCACTCTTCTTCCTTATCCTTTGAACTTATTTTGCCTATCTCTGTGTGTCATTTTCTGTTTCTTATAATGATGTTCTCATTGGACTTTTGGCCTTTTCTAATCTAGTATGGGGAGCTCTGGTGGCATAGTGTCTAAGGCATTTGGCTGCTCACAAGAAGGCTGGTGGTTCAAACCCTCCAGCCACTCCTCAGAAGGAAGGTTGAGCAACCTACTTCTGTAGTGATACCACCTCGGAAACCCAAAGAGGAGTCGCCATGAGTCAGATCTGACTCGAAGGTAATGAGTTTTTTTTTTTTTTTTTTTGTAATCCAATATGACCTCATCTCAGTCACAGCCTTAATTATATCTTCAGATATCCTATTCATATAAGATTACATTATGTATCATATAAGATACATAAGATCTCTTGTAGCTAGTTCCTAAGGCACCTGACTGCTAACCAGGAGGCTGGAGGTTCAAACCCACTAGCCACTCCTAGGAAGGAAGGTTGGGCAATCAACTTCTGTGGTGATACTGCCTCAGAAACCCAAGGAGGTGTTGCTATGAGTTGGGTCTGACTCGACGGCCCATAACAACAACAAAGGATTTAGATTTGGACATGTCTTCTTCGCAGCTGCCATAGCTGTTTAGAGCTGCTGTAACAAAAGAGTATCACAAGTGGGTGGCTTTACAGAACAGGAATTCATTTTTTTCACAGTTAGGAGGCTAGCAGTCTGAATCAGGGAGTCGCTGCTGGGAGAGGGTCCTTCCTTGTTGGTAACCTGTCAAGTTCCTTTGCATTCTTTGGTGCCCCTTGGAGTCTCTCAACATTTCCTTGACATTTGCCTGCAACCTGTGAGTGGGTCTGTGTCCACTGTGTTCTTTTTA
>NW_006921903.1:489154-490556 GCF_000298275.1 Orycteropus afer afer | reverse complement strand
AATAATAATAATAATAATAATAAGCAGTAATGAATCCATGATCAAAAAGAGAAGAATTTCAAATTGTCAGGAATCCAGACTTTGTGGAGCCATTGTGCTAGAGGAATTCTTGCAAATGTTATCCTGAGATATTCTTTATACCTTAAACCAAAAATGTCTCCTGCAATGATCTTAGAATGGAACAATAATTTTGCTTAGCTATTAAAATCATCGTACCAAAAAGAATTGGTCAATGTTCAACCATTTCAGCACATGCATATGATCAAGAACTGATGGTATTGAAGGAAGAAATCCAAGCTGCACTAAAGGCACCGGCTAAAAAAAGGGCTCTAAGAATTGATGGAATACCAATTAAGATGTTTCAACAAATGGATGCAATGGTAGAATAGCTCACACATCTATGCCAAGAAATTTGGAAGACAGATACCTGGCCAACTGACTGAAAGAAGTGCATATTTGTGCCCATTCCAAACAAAGCTGATCCATCAAAATGCAGAAATTTTCAAAGAATATCATTAATATCACATGCAAGTAAAACTTTGCTGAAGATAACTTAAAGATGGTTGCAGCAGTACATAGACAGGGACCTGCCAGAAATTCAAGCCAAACTCAGAAGAGATTGGGGAATAAAGGATATCAATACTGATATCAGATGGATCTTGGCTAAAACAGAGAATACCATAAAGATGTTTCCCTATGTTTTATTGACTATGGCAAAGCATTTGACTTTGGAGATCATAAAAAATTATAGATAACATTGGAAACAAAGGCAACTCCAGAACACTTTACTGTGTTCATGCAGAACCCAGTACACAGACCAACAGGCAATCATTCAAACAAAACAAGGGATATTGTGCCGTTTTAAATCAGGAAAGATGAATGCCAACATTGCTTCCTTTCACCATACTTATGCATTCTTTATGCTGAGCAAATAATGCAAGAAGCTGGACTATATGAGGAAGAATTTAGCATCAGGATTGGGTGAAGACTCATTAACAGCCTGCAAAATGCAGTTAACATAAACTTGCTTACTGATAATGAAGAGTACTTGAAGACCTTACTGATGAAGATCACACTACAGGCTTCAGTATGGATTACATCTCAACACAAAGAAAACAAAAATCCTCACAGTGAGACCAATAAAACACACCCTGATGCATGGAGAAGATATTGAAGTTGTCAAGAACTTCATTTTACTTGAAACCACAATGAATGTACATTCTGGAAGAAACAGTCAAGACATCAAATGACATATTGCATTGGGTAACTCTACTGCAAAATACCTCTTTTTATTTTATTTTATTTCATTGTAATTTGGGTGAAAGTTTACAGAGCAAATTCATCTTCCATCCAGCAGTTCACATACACTTTGTCTCATGACATTGACTACAATTTACTGCAA
>NW_006921903.1:487140-488494 GCF_000298275.1 Orycteropus afer afer | reverse complement strand
TCTGACTCGATGGCACATAACAACAACAACAATAAAAACAATAACATCAGTCCCTTGGGCTAATTTTTTCCATGTGTATTTGGTTTTCTTCATTCTTCTTTGCTCTAGATGAGGAGAGACCCATCATTGCATCTAGATGGCTACTTGCAAATTTTAAGATCCCTGTTGCTACTCACCAAAGTAGGATGTGGAACAACGTTTTTGTGTAGAATATTATGCCAATTGAGCTTGATGTCCCCTGTGGCCATGGTCACCAGCCCACAGGTCCAACTACTTGCTCCCACTGGGTAGATGGCTGTCTTCAAGAAGTGATTACAACCTTGTCCCTTGTCAGCTCTACTATATACCTAGAAATTCCTATAGAACATACAAATATACTTGTAGAAACATTGTCTGCCAACGCTATACGTGGTTATGGACGCACTTCCCCCTGCATAGACATATCCAATTGTCTGGCCTCGCACCCGTCTATCCACTCATATATCAATGCTTGCCATCACTGGTAACACTGTACTCTGCGTGCAAAAAGGTTCAGTCATCTTTGTTCTCTATACCTCCTATGAACCTCTCTATGTCTTCCTTTTCCTCAATGCCACCATGTTGATCACTCACATTTGGTACATTGTCCTTCTTGTCACCCAAATCAATACATGTCTCTACCTGTCTAGCAGTGTTCCCTCTCCTCCCCTCCCACCCCTGGTAACAGCAAAGATCCTTCCATCTCTAAACCTTTACTTGACTTTTACAATAATGGACTAATACAATATTTGTCCTTCTGTGATTGACTTATTTCACTCAGCACAATGTCTTCCAAGTTCATCTACATTATGTGGTGTTTTGCAGATTCTATGTTATTCTTTAGGATTGCATAGTGTTCCATTGTGTGTATGTACCATAGTTTGGTTATCCATTCTTCACTTGCTGGACACCTAGGTTATTTCCATCTTTTGCCTATTGCAAATAGTGCTGTGATGGACAGAGGTATGAATAGATCTGTTCTTGACCTAGCTCTCACTGCTTCAGGATATACACTTAGTAATGGAATGGCCAGGTCAAATGGTATTTCTAATTCCAAATTTTTAAGGAATTGCCATACTGCTTTCCACAGTGGTTGTATCATTTTATAGTCCCACCAGCAGTTTATGAGAGTCCCAATCTCTCTCTATCTTTGCCAGCATTTTTTATTTTATCTCTTGTTGAACTTTGCTACTAGTGCTGGGTGAAATGCTATCTTGTTGTTTTGATTTGCATCTTTCTAATAGCTAATGATCATGAGCATTTCTTCATGAGTTTGTTGGTGGACTGAACATCGTCATTGGTGAAGTGTCTATTCATGTCTTCTGCCCATTTTTTT
>NW_006921903.1:484609-486200 GCF_000298275.1 Orycteropus afer afer | reverse complement strand
GGTCGCTATGAGTCGGGGTCAACTCAACAGCACATAACAACATTTTATTTTTTGGTAGCTATGCCCACAAGCCACTCCCTGGAAGGAAGATGGGACAATCTACTTCCATAGTTATACTGCCTCAGAAACCCAAGGAGGGGTCACTATTAGTCGGGTCAACGTGACGGCATATAACAACAAACAACAACATTCAAAATGGTTTTGATTTTCTTATTTCTTTTCAGCAATCTCTTTTCTGGTGTAGAGGAATCCAACTGATTTCTGGATGTTGATCTTGCATCCTATCACAATACTAAATCTCTCTCTCTTTTTCTTTTCTTTTCTTTTTTTTTACTGAGTCTCTTGTGTTTTCTATGTATAGGATCATATTATCAGCAAATAGGGATAGTTTTACTTCTTCCTTGCCAAGTCAAATGCCTTTAATTTCCCTTTCTTGCCTTATTTGCCTAGCTAGGACTTCCAATACAATGTTGAATAGAAGTGGTGATAGAGAGTATCCTTGTCTGGTTCCTGTTCAGAAAGGGAAATGGTTTCAGTCTCTTTCCATTGAGAATAGTGTTGGCTGTAGGTTTTTTTATATATGCCCTTAATTATGTTGAGGAATGTCCCTTCTATTCTTATTTCACTGAGAGTTTTTATCAAGAATGAGTGTTGGATTTTATCTATTGTCTTTTCGGCATCAATTGATATGATCATGTGCTTCTTTTCCCTTGTTTTATTTATGTGATGGATGATGTTGATAGTTTTTCTAATGTTGACCCATCCTTGCATTCCTGATGTGAACCCTACCTGGTCATAATATTTTATTTTTTTGATATATTGTTGGAGGCTATTGGCTAAGATTTTGTTGCAGATTTTTGCATCCATATTCATGAAGGATGTGTGTTTGTAGTTTTCCTTTTTAGTGATGTCTTTGCCTTGTTTTGGTATGCTTGCTTTATAAAATGAATTTGGGAGGATTGTATCCTTTTCTGTGTTCTGGAATATTTTGAGTAGGATTAGTGCTAGTTCCTCTGTGAACGTTTGATAGACTTCTCTGGTGAAATTGGCCTGGACTTTTTGTTGTTGGTGATTTCTTTACGACCTGTTCAATTTCTTCTTTTGTTATGGATCTGTTCAACTTTTCCACCTCAGTATGTGTTAATTTAGGTAAATAGTGTGTTTCTTGAAGTCTGTACAATTCTTCTAGATTTTCAAATTTGTTGGAGTACAATTCTTCACTGTTACTGGTAGGTGCTGTTGAGTCATCTCTAACTTATAGTGACGCTATGCACAGCAGAATGAACCACTTCCGAGTCCTGCACCAGCTACATATTCCTTGCTATACTTGAGCCCATCACTGCAGCCACTGTGTTAATCCCTTTGTTGAGGACCTTCACCTCTT
Source organism: Orycteropus afer afer (assembly GCF_000298275.1). Taxonomy (NCBI): domain Eukaryota; kingdom Metazoa; phylum Chordata; class Mammalia; order Tubulidentata; family Orycteropodidae; genus Orycteropus; species Orycteropus afer. The sequence continues at coordinate 484,816 of NW_006921903.1, read as the reverse complement.
TTATTGACCCTCTACCTTACAAAGCATGACATCCTTCTCCAGGGAATGCTCCCTTCTGACAACATGACCAACATAGGTGAGACGAAGTCTGGCCATTCTTGCTTCCAAGAAGCATTCCAGCTGCTTCTTCTCTAAGACAGATTTGTTGTTCCTTCTGGCAGTCCATAGTATTTTCAGGTTTTTATTTATTTATTTATTTATTTATTT
>NW_006921903.1:480860-483629 GCF_000298275.1 Orycteropus afer afer | reverse complement strand
CATGGCATTCAGCATGATAAAGAATGTTTCAAGATCTATCCTAATATGTTGTCAGTGATAGGGTAATCTTCACACAACTATAAGGAAGAACAGTTAATACTACTATTCTTCAAATCTATGCACCAACCACTAAAGCCAAAGATGAGGAAATGGAAAATTTTTACCAACTTATCCATGCAACATGCAATCAAGATGTCTTAATTATCACTGGTGATGAGAATGAAAAAGTTGGAAACAAAGAAGAATCATTAGTAGTTGGAAAATATGGCCATGGTGCTAGAAATGATGCTGGAGGTTGCATGAGAGAATTTTGTAAGCCCAATGGCTTATTCATTGCAAATACCTTTTTCAACAATGTAATTAACAGCTATACACATCAGCCAGGTCTCACTAAGGAACAGATCATCAATTGCTCATATCTAAGTTTAAATTGAAGCTGAAGAAAATTAAAACAAGTCCAGAAGAACCAAAATATGACCTTAATTATATCCTACCTCAATTTAGAGACCATCAGAAGAATAGATTTGATGCATTGAATACGAATGACCAAAGATTAGAAAAGTTGTGGAATGACGTCAAGAACATCATCCATGAAGAAAGCAAGAGGTCATTAAAAAGATGAGAAAGGAAGAAAAGACCAAATGGATGTCAGAAGAGACTCCGAAATTTGCCCTTGACTGGAGAGTAGCTAAAGCACATGGAAGAAATGACAAGATAAAAGAGCTGAACAGAAGATTTCAAAGAGCAGCTTGAGAAGACAAAATCAATTATTATAAAGAAATGTGCAAGGACTTGAAGTTAGAAAACCAAAGGGACAGACACGTTCAGCATTTCTTAAGCTGAAAGAACTGAGGAAAAAAAAAATTAAGCATTGAATTGCAATATTGAATGATTCCATGGGCAATATGTTGAATGATGCAGGAAACATCAAAAGAAGATGGAAGGAATACACAGAGTCACTATACCAAAAAGAATTGGTAGATGATCATGCATTTCAGGAGGTGGCACATGATGAGGAACCAATGGTATTGTAGGAGGAAGTCAAAGCTGCACTGAAGGATTTGATGAAAAACAAGGCTCCAGGAATTGATGGAATCCCCATTGAGATGTTTCAACAAACAGATGCCACACTGGAGGTATTTGCTCAGCTATGCCAAGAGATTTGGAAGACAGCTACCAGGCCAACTCGGTAGAAGAGATCCATATTTGAACCCATTCCAAAAAAAAAAAGCCAAAAACAAAAACGTGATCTCACAGAATGTGGAAATTATCAAACAATATCACTGATATCACATGCAAGTAAAATTTACTGAAGATAATTCAAGAATGGTTGCAACAGTATATTGACAGAGAACTTCCAGAGGTGCAAGCCAGATTCAGAAGAGGATGTGGAACAAGAGATATCATAGCTGATGTCAGATGGATCTTGGCTCAAAGAAAAGAATGCCAGAAAGATATTTACTTGTGTTTTATTGACTATGCAAAGGCATTCACTGTGTGGATCATAACAAAGGTTATGGATATCATTAAGAATGGGAATTCCAGAACACTTAATAGTAATCATGAGCAACCTGTACATAGACCAGGAGGCTGTCATTTGAACAAAGCAAGGGGATACTGCATGGTTTAAAATCAGGAAGGGAGTGCATCAAGGTTTTATCTTTTCACCATATTTATTCAACCTGCTGAGCAAATAATCCAAGAAACTGGACTATATGAAGAAAAACTTAGGATCAGAAGTGGAGGAAGGCTCACTAACAACTTGAGATATACAGATGACACAACTTTACATGCTGAAAGTGAGGGCGACTTGGAGCACTTACTGATGAAGATTGAAGCGTATAGTCTGAAGTATAATTACACCTCAATAGAAAGAAAACAAAAAGTCCTCAGAGGTGGACCAATAAGCAAAATCATGATAAATGGAGAAAAGATTGAAGTTGTGAAAGAGTTCATATCACTTGGTTCTACAGTCAATGCCAAGACATCAAAAGACATATTATATTGGGCATATCTGTTGTAAAAGACTTCTTGCAAGTGCTGAAGAGCAAAGATATCTCCTTGAAGACTGTTGCTGTTAGGTGCCGTCAAGTCATTTCCAACTCATAGTGACACTATGCACAGCAGAAAGAAACACCAGCCAATCCTGTGTCATCCCCATGATCCTTGATATACTTGAGCCCATCATTGTAGCCACCATATCAATCCATTTCATTGAAGGCCTTCCTTTCTTTTGTCAACCCTCCACCTTACCAAGCATGACATCCTTCTCCAGTAAATGGTCCCCTCTGACAACATGACCAAAGTAGGTGAGATGAAGTCTGGCTATTTTCGCTTCCAAGGAGCATCTGTTACTTCTTTTAGCAGTCCATGGTACTTTCAGCATTCTCCGCCAGCACCACAACTCAAAAGCATCAACTTTTCTGCAGTCTTCCTTATTCATTATCCTGCTCCCACATGCATTTGAGGTGATTGAAAATATCATGGTTTGTGTCAGACACACCTTAGTCCTCAAGGAGACATTCTTGCTCCTCAGCACTTGAAAGAAGTCCTTCGCAGCCACCCTGCCCAGTGCTACATGTCGTCTAATGTCCTGACTGCTGCTTCCATTGGCATCAATTGTAGAACCAAGCAATGTGAGGTCTTTGAAAACTTCAATCTTTTCTCCATTTATTGTGATGCTGCTTAGAGATGCAGTTGGGAGGATTTTTGTTTTCTTTATACTGCGATGTAAACCATACTGCAGACTGTGTTCTTCAATCTACATCA
>NW_006921903.1:435727-453782 GCF_000298275.1 Orycteropus afer afer | reverse complement strand
CTTCTGTGTCTGTGTTAATTGGTTTCCCTTTTCTTTGTTGAAGAGGGTCTGTGCAATCCTTCTGCCTAGTCCGCCATCTTGCCAGAACCTCAAAATTGACATTTTTGCATCAGAAATTTATCACATATAAGATGAAGAGTAAAACACCAATAGACAGAGCTCTTGGGTAAAAGGTCAAAGTATTGGAGAAAAAATCTGGGAGACCAATATGAAATGAAACATGTTCCAGAGGCAGAAAAGGAATGCAATAAAAATAATTATGTAAATAATGGGTGAGAATTCCTGAGTCTAAGAGACATTACATCTGCAGATTGAAGAGTCTCACTAAAACACACATATGTGCACACACATACACACATATCTCCAAATTCAAGGACAAAAACCTGTAATTCAAGGTTCATGAGATTTAGCTGTAACCCCTTCTAATTCGTTTCATTCAACCTCCTAAGTTTTGAGTCCTTCAGGAGATTTTTCAGCCCCTCCTACGGTAAAAGACAGGAATGTTTCTTGTGCTAGGCTTGTTCCCCGTGGCTGAGCTTCCCTTTCCACTCAGTGTGCCTGGACCAGGCTGGGGGAGTTCATAGCCATAGACCCCACTCCCAGGGCTGAGTCTCACCATTTGCATCAGTAGTGGTAAACCACCTGCCCCATGATTTTTGCACGGGCTCTGTTGTGTGCAACACTTGGAAACATTCTGATAGCAAAGGGAAGAGAAAGCAAAAATGGGGCATGATAACATACTTCCATTTTCCACTCCCATGCCCGGAGCACAGGCTCCTCTGTTATCAGTACCAGTTGCTATGGAGTCCACTCCAACTCATGACAACCTCTTGTGTGTCCTAGTAGAACTGTGCTCCATGTGAGTTTTCAGTGGCTGATTTTTCAGAAGTAGATTGCTAAGCCTTTCTTCTGAGACACATCTGGGTGGAATCAAACTGCCAGCCTTTTGGTTAGCAGTTGAGTGTGTTAACCTCTTGTACCACCCAGGCTGCCCCTGTTCACTCTAGAAGTGGAGACATGCTGTGTCCACCATCGAAGTCATCTCTGTTATGCAATCAGAGGCAAGGCAGTCTCAGTGAAGATTCATGAAGGGCCTGGCCACAGTCAGCAGTGTACATGATCCTCCCTAGGGCATCCAGGGAAACTCTGATCCCATATCTTGATGCCTGGTACTACCTCTGACTTACCTGCCTTTGATAACAATGCATCCTGGAGAGAGGCCAACAGGTTAAGGCTACCAGTTTGCAGTTCCTGGTCCTGGTCCCCTTGTGTGTTGGCTCTAGAGCTTTTAATATGGAAGCATTTGTAACAGACAGGCATCTGTGGTAGAGAAAGAAACAAGTGGGCTGCTTTTACCTTCATACGACTTAATTTTGGAGATGTTATCCCAGTGTGGTGTTCTGGAAAAACATTCCACATAAATAAATTATTAGTGTTATCCAACCTTCTCATAAAAAGTTCCCTGTCTCCAGCAAAGGCCCTATCTATAAGGAGCAGGGAGCAGTTTAGGATTCAGGGCAGGGAGCATATTTCCAAGTTAATTATGTAATTTAAGATTTTAATGATGAATACTTGGTTTCCACCATTTTATTTCATCATTCCACCATTTTATTTCATCATTCCACCATTTTATTATGCTGTTAAAACAGAGAAAGTGGACACTACATGGTTCAAAATCAAGAAGGAGGTGCTTCAGGGTTGTGTCCTATCACCATACTTATTCAATGTGTATGCTGAACAAATAATCCAAGAAGCTGGACTATATGAAGAAGAAAGTGGCATCAGGATTGGAGGAAGAATCATTAACAACCTGTGTCATGCAGATGACATAACTTTGCTCACTGAAAGTGAGGATGACTTGAAACACTTACTGATGAAGACTGAAGACTACCGTCTATGGTATGAATTCAAAAAATAAACCAAATCCACTGCCGCAGAGTTGTATCTGACTCATAGAGTGGTGCTTCCTTGGGTTTCTGAGACAGTATATCACTATGGAAGTAGATTGCCCAACCTTCCTTCCAAGGAGTGGCTGGTAGGTTTAGCAGTCAAATTCCTTAGGCACTACACCATAAAGAAAACAAAAATCCTCACAATGGGACCAATAAGCAGCATTATGATAAATGGAGAAAAGATTGAAATTGTCAAAGACTTCATATTACTTGGTTCTACGAACAGCACCAGTGGAAGCAACAGTCAAGATATCAGATGTCATATAGCATTGGGCTGTATTTCAGTCATGTTGTGAGAAGGGACCATTCCCTGGAGAAGGATGTCATGCTTGGTAAGGTTGAGGGTTGACAAAACAGGGGCAGGCCCTCAACGAGATGGATTGACACGGTGGCAGCAGCGATGGGCTCAAGTATAGCAAGGATCATGGAGTTGTCGAAGGACTGGCCGGTGTTTTGTTCTGCAGTGCATAGGATTGCTATGAGTCGGAGATGACTCAATGGCACCTATCAACAACAACAATAGCATTGGGGAAATCTGCTGCAAAGGACCTCCTTCAAGTGCTGGAAAGCAAAGATGTTTCCTTGAAGACTTGGGTGTGTTTGATACAAGTCATGGTATTTTCAATCTCTTCACATGCAGGTAAGAGCTGGAAAATGAAAAAGGAAGACTGAAGAAGGTTGATTCTTTTGAGTTGTGGTGTTGGTGAAGAATGCTGAAAGTACCATGGACTGGTAAAAGAACCAACAAATCTGTCCTGGAAGAAGTGTAGCTGGAATGCTCCTTGGAAGCGATAATGGCCAGACTTCCTCTCACCTACTTTGGTCACGTTGTAAGAAGGGACCATTCCCCAGAGAAAGATGTCATGCTTGGCAAAGTGGAGGGACAACAACAAAGGAGAAGGCTGTCAATGAGATGGGTGACACAGTGGCTGCAATGGTAGGCTTAGGTATAGCAGGGATCATGGGGCTGGCACAGGACCAGGCAGCGTTTTGTTCTGCTGTACATGAGGTCACTGTGTGTCAGAGACAACTTGATGGCACCTAACAGCAATGGTAAAGCGCTGTCACTCAGCACTCTCCTTTAAAGACCATCCGTAACGTTGGTTATACATATTGGCCATGGCTTCTGATTTCCTGCTACTCACTGTCCATAGTGCGCCAACATAAGATTTACATTTATTTTCCCACAACATCCCTGCCTCGAATCTCTCCAATTCCCTGCTATCACACACTATGAGGTTGGGAAGAGTCTGATGCATGCCCCTTATTCATCTTTTCTCTAAGCTCGGTTCCCAGGAGTGAAATTGCTGGATTAGGGGATATATGTAAGCTTAACTCAGTCATGCCACGCTGTTTTCCCAAGGCTGAGGCTACTCTGTAACCCCCCTGGACTAGGTGATTTCTATGTTTGTGTACCTGTCAACACTTGTCAATATTCAACTTTCTAGTATTTGCTAATCTTATTGCTGCAAAATGAGATTAGTTCTTTTAACATTCACTTTTCTAATAATTAATGCATTTGAGCCTCTTTTCATATTTTGCTAGCCTTTTGGGTCCCTTCTTCATTTGAATTGCCTCTTCATGTTCTTTGCTTCTCTGTCTACTATGATTTCTCTTTCTTTTTTTCTTCTTGATTTATAGGCATTTCTTGCATATTCTAGATAATACGATCCCTTGTTGGATTTAGATACTGCAAATATATTCTCTCAAGCTGTTATCTGTCATTAACTTTGTCCATGTGCTTTTCATTAAAATCAATGCTTATTTTAATGTAATAAATTCAACATATTTTTGCCTTAGTTTAGTTCATTTGTTTTCAATTTTTCTTGCCTCATGAAAACATATTCTAAGATAAAAATTTTTGTCCAAATACAATTTTAGATGTAACCCACACACTTTTTTATATAATGCTTTTTATGTCTGTTCTAAATATTGCAGTTTCCTGTATCATTTCCTTTTTTAGTAAACTGTATATTGTTGAATTTCTGGAAATATGGACTATTTGAGTTATATGTTGTTATTAATTTATAGATTTTATTTGCTATGGAGAGAGAACATAGTTGTATTACATGGATTCTTTGAAATTTGTTGAGGATTCATGTGTGGTCTAATATACGGTCAATACCTGTGACCTGTTTCCTTAAAAACAGTGTTTCTCAAACATTCTGTGGTGAGGGACTAGTGTTTTTTTTAAGTTTACAACCAGTCAAAAACTATTATTTTGGAAAATTCAATAAAATGAAGTACCACAAAAAATGATAATGCAGTTATATATCTTGACAATCCCAAACATTATAAAGGTTTTCAAACATTCTCGATTTTTGTATTTATCACATTGCAGATTGGAAAGAAAGAGCATTAGCCAGGCTGTGACTAATCAGTTAGACTGTGTGTGTACCAATAGTGGTGTTCATCCCATCTCTGTTTCTGCTTATCTTTGTCTCCTTAACCCTAAATTAGGACTTTAAAGTCTTCAGCTACTTTTGCTTATGTATTCACTCATCTCTTCAGTCTGTCTGTTGTTTTGTTTATTTAAAGGATGTGTTGTGAAGTACAATTATGTTCATGGTGGTTACATATTGTTTTCATCAGTGTAGCAGTCCTCTTCTCTCCTTAAGAGAGCTTGGCCTTGATATTTATTTAGTCAAATATAAAAAAATACTACTGCAACCTTTATGGGTATTATTTCCTGGTATGTATTTTTTCCATTCTTTAATTTTTGAAGTCTCTTGATTCTTTCAGAATGTTAGATAATTTTTTTTTTTTTTTTTAAAAGCATTCTGGAATTCTTAGTCTTTTAATTTCTGAGTTTAAAACACTTTCATTTATTACAATTACTTTTATATTACGATTTATTTCTACACTCAAGGCATGTTTCCAATTTGCTATAATTGTTCATTTTTCATTCTCCTTTTGGACACATCTTCGGAAGGAAGGTAGGGCAATCCTACTTCCATAGTGATACTGCCTCGGAAACCCAAGGAGGGGTCGCTATGAGTCGGGGCCGACTTGACGGCAAACAACAACAACAACATTGGACATATCAAGTTAAAATTATAATTTAAAATTATCTATTTTATTTTTTGTTTTTATGATGGTTTCCTAAAATCAGAAACAAATAAATATGTTTACTAACTGCAATTGATCTGTCTAAATTGAGGTATAATAGGTTTACAATAAAATGCATAGTTCTTGCACATCTAGTCTGATGAGTTTTGATAAGGATGTATCCTCAGGAACCACCACTTCAAACAAGAAACTCAACTGTAGTCTTGCCTCAATGATCCTCAAACTTCTTTGAAGCCAGTGCTTTGAATACTCTAGAGATGACAATACCCTGCCCTCTAGAGATGTCTTTTGTCTGTGTTGGAACTTCTGATAAAATAAATTTTACTATAGGGGGTCTTTTCTGTCTGGCTTCTTTTGTTTAATGTAATTGTTTGAACTTCATTCAAACTTATAATTATGTGTTGTTGTAATTTATCTTTTTTTTCCTCTGTTTCTTACTTTTTCTTATAATATTTCATCAAATATATCTACAAATATACTATAAGTTTTAAAACACATTCTCCTTTTGATGATCATTTGGGTTATTTCCAGTTTGGGCTTTTGTAACTAAACCTACTATAAACATGTTTTACCAGTCTTTTTTTGTGTGTTCAAGTGTTTTTATTCCTCTTCAGTAAGCACCAGCAAGTGGAAGTGCCAAGTTATAGGTTATACACGTACTTAACTTTCTAAGAAATTGCAAAGTAGTTCTCCAACATGTAGTACCATTTCACATTCCCATTGGTAATATGCAGGAAAATCTGTTTTCCCACCTCCTTGGTAACACACCTTCATGGGGTGTGAAATTGCATTTCACTGCAGTTTGAATTTTAGTTGTTCTGATGATTATTGATATTGAGCTTCTTTTCATGTGCTTATTGGACAACCATATATCTTGTTTTCTTAAGTGTCCATCTACATACATTTTATCCAATTTTTAAAATTGAATATGATTTTTCAGTGTTGATATTTATATATATCTCATACAAGAGAACCTTCAGAAATGTAAACTGGATTCAGAAGTGGATGTGGAATGAAGGATATCATTGCTGTTGTCAGATGGATCTTGGCTCAAAGCCAAGAATACCAGAAAGATGTTTACTTGTGTTTTATTGACTACGCAAAAGCATTTGATTGTGTGGATCACAACAAATTATGGGTAACATTGGGGACAATGGGAATTCCAGAACATTTAATTGCACTCATGAGGAACCTGTACCTAGATCAGGAGGCTGTCGTTTCAACAGAGCAAGGGGACAATGCATGGTTTAAAATCAGCAAGGGAGTGAGTCAAGGTTATATCTTTTCACCATACTTATTCAATCTATATGCTGAGCAAATAATCTGAGAAGTTGGACTATATGAAGAAGAACATGGCATCAAGATTGGAGGAAGAATCATTAACAACCTGCAATATGCTGATGACATTAGGTTGCTTGCTGAAAGTGAGGATGACTTGAAACATTTATGGATGAAGATTGAAGACTACAGTCTGCGGTATGGATCACATCTCAATATAAAGAAAACAAAAATCCTCACAACTGGACCAATAACGAGCATCACGATAAATAGAAAAACAATTGAAGTTACCAAAGACTTCACCTTGTTTGGTTCTATAATTGACACCAAGGAAGCAGCACTCAGGACATCAGATGACATATGGCACTGAACAAATTGGCTGCAAAGGACTTCTTTCAAGTGCTGAGGATCAAAGATGTCTCCTTGAGGACTAAGATGTGCCTGACACAAGCCATGATAATTTCAATTGCTTTATATGCTTGTGAGAGCTGGACAATGAGTAAGGAAAACTGAAGAAGAGTTGATGTTTTTGAGTTGTCGTGTTGGTGAAGAATGCTGAAAGTACCATGCACTGCTAAAAGATCTAACAAATCGGTCCTGGAGGAAGTGCAGCCACAATACTCCTTGGAGCTAGAATGGCCAGACATCATCTCACCTACTTTGGTCAGGTTATCAGAAGGGACCATTCTCTGGAGAAGGATGTCATGCTTGATAAGGTGGAGGGTCAATGAAGTGGGGGAAGGACCTCAGTGAGATGGAGTGACACAGTGACTGCGGTGATGTGCTCAAGTATAGCAGAGATCCCAGAACTGGCATGGGACTGGTGTTTCTCTCTGCTGTGCATAGGGTCACTGTGAGTCGGAGGCAACTCAATGGCACCTAACAATATCAGCAATCAGCACAACATACATGTGCTGCAAACATTTTTTCTGATACTGTGAATTATTGATTTATGTTCTTAGTAGTATTGTAAGATTAGCAGAACTTTTAAATTTTGAAGAAGACAATGCCACAGGTTTTATTTTTGTGGATTTTATTTTACTTTCCTAGTATGTGAATCTTTACTTACCCTCAGGTTGCAAAAATCATTTATATCTTTACCAATTTGAAACATTTGTTCAAGGAGCATGACCCATCTCTCCATTCTGTGTTGTTCCTCCTTTTAACATCCTTGTGTCTTCACTTAAACAATGAGGATATTTACCATACACTTTTGATATCTTCTTGCCTAGCTCACATCATCAATAATTTTTAATATTTATTTATGAGTGACTGTGGATTTACTTCTTTTTCTTACATTCTTAAAAATATATATATAATAAGCTTTATGAAGGTTTTGGAACACGCTTCTATTTCACAGAACTTTCTATGACTTATTTTCCTTTTTACTTGAGTTTTTTTCCAAGAAGGCTTTCAAGGTCTCACCTTCTTGCCTGCCTGCTAGCTTGCTTTCTCTCTCTCTCTCTCCCTGCCTTCCCCCACCCCTCTCTCCTTCCCTCCCTCTTTTCTCTCTCCCTGCCTTCCTTCCTTCCCTCTCTCCCTCCCTCCCTCCTTCCTTTCTCTCTCTCTCCCTTTCTTTCTCGCCATCCCTCCCTTCTTTCCTTTCATATTTCTCTTTCCCACTTTATTTCCTTTTGTGGTCTTCTCTTTCAAATTTTGTATTTCTAGTATTATAAAACAGCTCATTCATATTGCTACTTCTTTGTACTCCTCAGGAACAGCCTTTAGTCTGTGGTTTGATATTCTGTAGTGAATACATTATGCCTCAGGTTAGTTTCCACCCTGACCATCACAAAAATTGCAGCACTGTTAGACTCTTTCCTTACTATATATTTGCATTTTACTTTCCTCCTCTTATAATTTTATGAAATAAGTGGAACATTTAGAGAGCAAAGGGAAGGAAGAAACACTGGCATGTTATTAAGTGAGAAGAAAACAATTCTGTCGAGGTGCATTTAAAGGTATGCAATCAGAGTGGATCCACATTTGGATGAAGAGTGCATGCATCCCAGCCTTCCCCCTATGTGATGGTATAGATAAAATTCCAGAATGGATTTATGGCTTTTGAATTCATTATTTATAGTATATCTGATCTTGTTTTTGTGATAGGAAGGCATTTGATTGAAGCTGTGTGCATAATCATTTTTCAAATTCTGATAGTTTCTGTCTTTTCCTCTGATTGCATATTTAAAACACATTTTGTTTTGCCCATTGGAATGCAACAAATGAAGTGTGATCATGTTTTCCACATCAACATTCTCGCATAGTCATAGGGACATGCACAAGGACTATCTCCCAACAGATCCAAACCCCAAACCCCCAGTAACAGAGTCAATCCCAACTCATAGTGACCCTATAGGACAGAGTAGATGTGCCTCATAGGGTTTCCAAGGCTGTAAATTTTTTCCAGAAGGAGACTGCTTAATCTTACTCCCATAGAGTGGCTTGTTGTTCTTGTTATGTTCCATAGAGTTGGAACCCGAAACTGCTCATCATTTGGTTAGCAGCCAAACACCTTGACCACTGTTTCATCAGAGCTCCTCAGAACAGATTAGGAGGGATAAAATTCCATGCTGGAAAATTAAGGATAAATCCAGTATCATTAAATAAAGACATATTAGAGAGGATGTGGTTGTCAGGTGATAGAGATATCAGGTGATGAGAGATCCAAGCTGAGATGACATCTTGGGTAAGATGAGATCTCAGGTGAGGACAGATCTCAGGCAAGGAGATATCTTCATTGATGATGAGATCTCAGGTGATGAGATACTTCAAGTACCTTGACATCTCAGGTGATGTGATATCTTAGGAGATGTGAGACCTCAATAAAGTTTGCAGATCAATGTGACTTGATTTTGCCAAATTTAGGCTTACTTTTTTTAACTTTGAAATGTAAATCGGTAGACTTTATGGAATAGTGAATTCGTCAGACTAGCAGCAAAAGTAAGTTGAACCCCATTTTTTGAATAGTCATAAAATAAGATACTGTTTTGTGCCATTGAATCAACTCTGATCCATAATGAACCCATAAGAGAGAGCAGAAGTACACCCATAGAGTTTGCTAGGTTGTGAATCTTTACAGGAACACATCACCGGGGCTTCTCCCCAGCAGAGCACTTGGTGGGTTCAAAAGGTTCACTTTGGGCAGGCAGCCAAGTGCTTAACCATTGTACCACCAAAATTGCTACAAAAGAGGATAGATCCTAACAATGTGTGGGCCCTTCTGAACTTGCTTCGTTGGCACTGGTATGGATGGGGTTGATGCTGTTTTCAACTTGTGCTATCCTGAAAGGATGGAGCTTCTGTCCAGCATCCTGTCTTACTCCTGAGTAAAGCACATTGAAAATTAATTCAGGCTGTCAGGCTCATCTTAGAAATCAATCAAACATGTTAAAAATAAGCAAAATATATAGATGATAAGAATTAGTAGCATTAGATACGTGAGAATAGTTTTTATAGTGTCTTCACAATTTGGATGTTCACTGGCTAATTTTCAAGAGTAGATTGCTAGACCATCCTTTCTCGCTTAGTCTGAAAGCTCTTCTGAAATCTGTCCACCATGGGTGGGCCTGCTCGTATTTGAAGTATTGGCAACAAAGCTTCCAGTATCATAACAATATGCAAATCACCAAAGGATGACAAGCTGACTGTTGTGTTGACAAAGAATACTTAATGTACTATGAGCTGCGCATGGAATGAACAGATGAGTCTTAGAAGAAATACAACCAGAATGCTCCTTAGAAGGAAACATGGCAACCCTTTGGTTCGCTTATTTGGACACATCAACAAGAATGACTGATCACTAGGAAAGGACATCATGGTTGGTGAAGTAGAGTGTCAGCATAAACAAGGGAGACCCTCCCTGCCATGGATCAACACAGTAGCCCCACAAAGGCCTCAAACATACCAGAAATCCTCACGGGGGTGCAGAACTATGCAGTGTTTCATTCTGCTGCACATAAGGTCCGTGAGATGGAGCCAACTTGATAGCAACTAGCAATAACACTCTTTGGGAAGATGGAGGGAAGTAGATCTCAGAAATGAAACTACAATTAACTTAGAAGGAAAAGGAGTTCAGAATCAGTTAAATTCCTGGAAATTTAAAACAGAGGTCTGGCAAATAAAATTTAAAAAATCTTTTTAAAATGCAGTATTTATTTCTTATGGTTTTTAGTAGCACCTCTGAGCAAATAAACGATATTAACCTGGAAATATGTGTGATGAAAAGAGGTATTTGTGAATCACAGCAGTAACCAGATTTCTATATATTAAATAATGGATCATAAATAAAATTGGAACACATGTAATAATGCCCACAAACATAGTTTCATAAAGCATTTTAGTACACAGTAGAATTTTATAGGCAAAGTAGTCTTCTTCATGTATGCTAGCAGAGCCTCTTGAACCAACACCTTAAGAATTGGTGGTCCGTCACAGGAATGGCTGAAGTTCACTTTGTAATTCCTCCATGTGTCATCAGCATGCAGATTCTGAAAGCCAGATCTGTTCCTCAAGAAATGTGTGCCTGTAGCAGTGCACTACCATGTTTAACCCAGTAAGCTTTCTGTTTCTTGCCTGCCTTGGAAAAGTAAAATGGATTTAGTTTTTACAGTGTCTTTTTTGCACTTAGTGTTGGTGGATTTTCTGGAAGAGTCTTCAGTCTGTCTTTGTGTTTGACCTTTTTCCTTTGTGCTTCCAAATCAAGGTTTGAAGGAGCACATGCTGAGATTCAGGCTTGGGTCAGCCTTGAACGGATGATGCACATAGCTTAAAATGCTGAAATATTCAAATAAGTTCTGTAGAAGCATGACTGTAACATGGTGGCAAGCTTAGATCTTCAGAACCATCATTAAGCCCTGAAATATTTGCAGGCAGCCAGTACAGCTTTCATATTCCATATTTATAGCATGTAGTAAACCTCTCCTTTGCTTTCAGAGATGGTGGGAGGAATGAAAATTCCATGTGAAAGGAGTGATTCCCTGCCAAGGCAGTGCGCCAGGCACAGTGACCCTTATATAATCAGGAAAAGGTGGGACACTTCAGATACTTTCTTTGTGGTCTTCCTCTTGTCCTTCCTCATCAGTTTGAAGAAAATTTTAAATTCAAGTAGTCAACACTAAGTGAACTTTATTGCTGATACAAATGTAATTGTTCAAAGTCATTAGCAAGTTCCATCATGTCCAAAGGATGTGGAGAGACTGTCTGTAATCTTTCAAGCACTGAAATATCTCTTTTCTACTGAAGAAAATTTTAATGAAAGGTGCTATTACAGTGGAAGTCTTTGGCTGTTACTTAGAAGGACTCAGTGTACAGGTTTCTCTTTGTGCATTTAAATGCCACCCTGCAGACACAACAGCCTTGGGAGTTCTGGGAAGCCAAATGTTTCTGTCCATGTATTCCTTCTCTCCATAGGGACTAATGACAACATGCCTTATGAAGCTTTTGGAGTGGAAAGCCTGCCTCCCAGGAACTGGGCCCAAGTCCTAAAATCATTTCCTTGCTGTTGTTAATGCAGTTTCTGTTGAGTTGGCCCCAACTCATGTAGATGTTATGCATAACAGATCTAACCCTTGCCTTGCACACACCATCTCCATGAGTGTTGGTAATTTTCACTCCACTGTTACTGTGCTTTTGCTTTGTTTTTGCTGACCCTCTACTTTACCAACCATGATGTCCTTTTCTGACATCTTTGTTGATGAAGTGTCCAAAGTAAGTATACTATCCTCATCTCTGGTTGTATTTCTTCTAAGACTGATTTGTTTTTATTTGGAGGTCCATGGTTTATTCAATATTCTTCACCAACACTACAGTTTGAATGCATTGATTCTTCTACAGTCTTTCTTTTTCCCTAGCCAATTTTCACATGATATGAATTGATAGCAAATGGCGTGGTTGAAAAGACTATGGATTGGGTCAGACACACCTTAGTAATCAAAATGACATTTTTGCTTTTTAAAATTTGAAAGCAGTCTTTTGTGAAGATTTGTCCACTGCAATACATCATTGATTTCTTACCTGCTGCTTCTATGGATGTTGATCGTCAATCCAAGTAGAGTAAAATCATTGACAATTTAACATTTTTTCCATTTATCATGATGTTGTTTGTCAGTCTAGTTGTGAGGATTTTTATTTCCTTCATGGATTTTTCATTTCTTACGGGTAGCCAGCCAGATAAGCAAATGGTGACAACAGCATCACAATCACTTAATGTGCTACTCAGACTTGGCAGAATATTCCTTTATGACATCAAGTTATTTTATTTGTGCTCTTTCCTTTGGTGATATATAGTGCTAAGGCATTTGGCTACTAACCCACAACCACTCTGTGGAAGAAAGATGAAGCAATCTGCATCCATAAAGATTTATAGACTTGGAAACCCAATCGGAGTTGCTATGAGTTGCAAGCAACTTGATGACAGTGAGTGTGGTTTGGTTTCCATAAAATCAGAAATCACCTTCACTAGTTTCATTGATCACAATGTTGATTCCAGCAGATAAGTGCCTAGCATGGGTCCTATGGGTTTAATTGTGTTCCTCAAAAGGTTTATGGAGGTCCTCACCCTCAATACCTGTTGATGTGGCCTTATTTGGAAATAGCATCTTGCAGATATAATTAGTTAACATGAGATCATTGGATTAGGGTAAGTGTAATTTGATACAACTGTTTTTTTTTTTTTTTTTTTTTGGTGTCCTGGTAGCATAGTGCCTAAGGCACTTGACTGCTAACCAGGAGGCCGGCGGTTCATACCCATCAGCCACTCCTCAGAATGAAGGTTGGGCAATCTACTTTCGTACTGATACTGTCTGGGAAACCCAAGGAGGGGTCGCTATGAGTTGGGTTCAACTCGACGGCACATAACAAAAACAAAAACAACAACAACAACATAAGAAGAGCTGCAACGGAGGGCACCAATGCAGAGAAGGTGGACATGTTAAGGCACAGGGTGAGATTGGGGCTATGCTGCCACATTCCAAAGAACACCTAGGAATGCCAGAACCTAGAAGGAACGAGAAAGGTCTTTAGAGACTTCAGAGGGAGCACGGTCCATTCAATACCCTGAATCTGAGCTTCTAGCCTCCAGAAGTGGGAGACAATAAAGTTCTGTTATCTTTAAATTGTGAGACACCTGTTATCTGTATCTTATAAGACACCTGGTTTGTGGTAATTTGTTATAGCAGCCCTAGGAAACTAATACAATGAGCCACTAGAGGGAATTATAACCCAATGCTTCTAATAGGGAAACAATTAAATATGAAACAGAGAAACTCCTTTGTAAAGTGATGCTAATATTTAGAAGTAAATATTGACCTTAACATTTCGAGAACTGAAGACTATATTATGTTCTTCATTCAGTATGTTAGGTACTTGATGATTTACAAGTACACTACTAAATAGCTTGATTCTGCCTTTCCATTGCATATACTCTTAGGTACAGCTATTAGGCACATTGCCCAGACTATAATGTGTACTATTTTTATCACTGAATACAAATATCCTTTGATTATACTCTTGCTCATGCTCTTGACCAACAATGAGAAAATGACAGTCCTCCAAATTCAGTAAGCACAAAGTTCATACTAAAATTAACGTTTGTGTTCATTGGGTGAAGATGACTTAGTCTTCTCTTTCCCAACCCAACATTCCTGATGTGAGAACACTGAATTCTATTGGTCCTTGTAAGCAAATGTTTTATTACAAAATGCTCAGAGTATCAAATGCATGACTGTGCATTTGATATCAAGGATCTGCAAGGTTTAGGTCTTGAGAACTGTCATTAGCCCTGAAATATTTAAGTTCAGGAAAGGTTGCTGGGAAGCTTTGATATTCAGATGACCTCCCTTCCCATCCATAATGATTTGAAGGTTTAAGAACATTCTGGAGATACTCTTTATAAGTTAAAACTGAGGCTTGTAAACATTGCAGAGTGGAGTGGCTCACCCGAACATGGAAAACTCCAGAATAGATGTCTACCTCTGTACCTGCTCCAACATTATGTAACAATTTAAGAGTGGGATGGAGACAAAATTACAGGTAATATTGTTCACTTTTGGTAACTTAAATCACAATTTGAGAAAGAGGATATAGGAGAAAAAAGAATGGAAAAGGATTTTCCACAGGAATTTGGAGGGGGCTGGATTTCCCTAGCCAAAGTCTGGGAG
The DNA here is from genome assembly GCF_000298275.1 of Orycteropus afer afer. Lineage (NCBI taxonomy): Eukaryota > Metazoa > Chordata > Mammalia > Tubulidentata > Orycteropodidae > Orycteropus > Orycteropus afer. The sequence continues at coordinate 439,324 of NW_006921903.1, read as the reverse complement.
TGAAAGACATATAAACAATGGCATAGGTTTAACCCTGGGGTAAGGAATTCTGACATTGGGGCCTGTTCTGGCCTGGAATTCTATATGGAACCCTTGTTGGATGGCTCTTCAGATAGTGAGTTTGACAGAGCTGCTTATCTTGGCATACCAGCTGTTTAGTCCTTCTTGTTACATCATCTAACAAAGTCTAGACTCTTCCAGTGAGGACCAGAAAGACAGAGTTCACATCCTTTTTACTTTCCTTCTATCTTAGTATTTTTGTTCTTAGATAACAAGTAAGAGGAGAAAAAACAACATTTCCAAAGATATATCTGAATTATTCTTTTGTCCTTGGTTCCTAATGACTTGTCTGTTAACCATTATCTTTGTAAGAACTTTAATTCAAACATTTAAGAGTCCCATTCAACACAATTTAATGTATGTTTATATGCTTAATATTTGCACAAGTTTTATAAGTCATTTTCTAAGACATCAGAATTTACACATTCAAAGTAGTATTGTCTTTCAATGTAACACATTGGGAAGAATTGATACATTTGGATGGTGTAAATTATCCTTATGTAAAGGAGACTTCAAGACATGGGTCTTATCCATAAAAACTAAACCAGTTGCTGTCAGTTGATTCCGCCTCATGGTAAACCCATTTGTATCAGAGTGGACCTGTGCTCCATAAGGTTGTCAGTGGCTATTTTTCAGAACTTGATTGGCAGTCCTTTCTTGTGAGGTACCTCTGGGTGTACTCAAACCTCCAACATTCAGTTAGCCACCTAGTGTGTTAACCATTTGTGTCATCCAGGAACTTTCATAATACTTGGAAAAACCAAGGTCATGTCCCATAGGAAGAACCCAGGGCAAGTAAAAGGGAAAAAACAAATGCAACAATCAAGTCCAAGGGCTCAGGAGGGGGATGGGAAGTGGACCAGGTGCTGGGAGGGGTGAGGTGAGACTGTACAGGAACATAGAGTTGACCTTCTGCCTAGACTATAGTGGTCCACAGGCTGCACCCCCAGGTCAACGACTGAGGGCAGTGTGAGATGCTGGAAAGCACAAGGCAGAGGAGACAGCCCACAGGACACAGAAGCTCACATATGTTGGATGTGCCCATGATATTGGCATCACACCTGCCTTGGGAACATGCCACACTTTATTTTAGAGCAACTTTTTTTTTTTTTTTAAACTCTAAACAAGTCTCCAGTTTGGTTACCACATTAGTCAGCAGACTTGGATTTCAATGGCTTTCATCATTTCCCAAAATCAAAATGAACCTGTCATAGTGGCATTTTGCCACCACTGAGGTTATGTACTTCTCTTAACCTCACTGAATTCCAGTTTTTTCATCTGTAAAAATACAGCAACTATGAAAACTAAACCACCAAATCAAAGCAAACAAACAAGCACAAAACACATGGCTATTCTCTAGTAGAAAAATGATTGTGGAGATGGTGCAGGACCAAGCTGTGTTTTGCTCTGTTCTGCATGAGGTCGTTATGAGTTGAAACTGACTCAACAGCACCTAACATCAACAATGACAATAATTCTCTAGTATTGAGTAAATAAATTGAGATGATACTGTGCATTTTACATCTGGTGTGATGTGGGCACTCAACTTGTGTTTGCTTCCTTTCCTTTTGTCATGCTGCAGACACTGAAAACAATTACAAATTTGGACATGCTTTGAACCACATCAGTCTCAGTGGAAGAAGACTTGGTGTCTGAGCTCAGGAGAAGAACTATAATAGGCCCTCTCCATGAGTCCATGTATGCGCTGATCCAGCCATACTTCACTGTATCCATTCCATACCCACATGTACTAGCCAGAGTGTGTTACCTGAAATGGATGACTGAGTTCAGTCACATTAAAAGAACAAGAAAGACACAACCTTCAATGAAGTAGTTGAATCAAACTACACAAAATTCAAAAAATGGGCGTTTCTGGTAAGATGGTGGAATAGGTAGACAAACTACACAGACCTTCTTCAACAAAGAAAAGAGGAACCAATTAACACAGATACAGAACAAAATCCTGGAGCCCTGAGCTTTGAATGGAAGGATACAGAAGTGGACTAAACTCCAACTAGTAGAAGAACCTTCATGAAAACACTGTGGACTGCCTGTGATACTACCCATTTGCAGAAAAATGAAACAAGATCTGTACCTCACACCATACAGAAAAACTAACTCCAGATGGATCAAAGAGTTAAATATGAAACCTAAAACTATAAAGTTCCTCAAGGAAAATCTAGGGGCATATTAGTTGTTGTTATTGTTATATGCTGTTGAGTTGGACCCGGCTCATAGAGACCCCTTCTTGGGTTTCTGATGTGATAATAGATTGCCCAACCTTCCTTCAGAGGAGTGGCTCATGGGTTTGGACCACCAGCCTCCTGATTAGCAGTCAAGCACCTTAAGCACTAGGTGCCCATCAACAACCTAGGTGCCCATCAACAGAAGAATGGATAACCAAATCATGGTACATACACACAATGAAATACTATGAAAACCTAAAGAATAATGCAGAATCTGCAAAACATTGCATAATGTGGATGAACTTGGAGAACATTGTGCTGAGTGAAATAAGTGAATCACAGAAGAACAAATATTTTATTAATCCATTATTGTAAAAAGTCAAGGAAAGATTTATATATGGAAGGAAAAGGAAAACTTCTTTGTTTGTTACCAGGGGTGGGAGGGAAGGGGAGGGGAAGAAGCACTGCTAGATAGTTAGAGACAAGTATTGAACTGGGTGCAGAGAAGGGCAATGTACCAAATGTGAGTGATCAACATGGTGAGATTGAGGAAAAGGAAGACATAAAGAGGTGCATGGGAGATATAGACAACAATGATGAACACTTTCGCATATACAGTACTGTGTTGTCAGTGATGGGAAACATTGATCTATGAATGGATAGATGGGTTGACAGGATGAACAATTAGGTATGTCTCTATGGGGGCAGCATGCCCATGACCACTTATAGGGTTGACAGACAATATCTCTACAAGTGTGTTTGTATGTTTTGTAAGAATTTCTAGGTGTATAGTGGAGCTGACAAAGGACAAGGTTGTGGTCACTCCTTGGACAGAGCTAGCTATCCAGAGGGAGCAAGTAGTTGCATCTGTGGCCTTGGGACCATGGTCACTGGGAACATCTAGCTCAATTGCCATAACATACTACACAAAAATATTGTTCCACATCCTACTTTGGTGAGTAATGACTGGGATCTTAAAGGTTGCAAGAAGCCATCTAGATGTAATGATGGGTCTCTCCTCATACAGAGCAAAGAAAAATCAAGAAAACAAAAGACACATGGAAACAATTAGTCCAAGGTATTTGTACACCATCAGATTTTCGGTTTAAAAGACTATGAGACCAGAAGAACTAGAAGGTACCCCGCTACCACTGTCAACCATGTAGAGGGAGATCTTTGTAGGAGATCCTGGATAGAGTGGGAAAACAACGTGGAACAAATCTCAAAATCATAAAAAAAAAAAAAAAAAAGGGACCAGATTTGCAGGTCTGAGAGAGCACGGTGGAACCACTGAGACTATGGCCCTTACCTGCCCTTCAGGTCTTGAATTGAACCCACTCGTGTGGCTTCC
>NW_006921903.1:399454-434462 GCF_000298275.1 Orycteropus afer afer | reverse complement strand
ATATGATCAAGAACCAATGGTATTGAAGGAAGATGTTGAAGCTGCACTGAAGGATTTGGTGAAAAAAGGCTCCAGGAATTGATGGAATATCCACTGAGATATTTCAACACACATATGCCCTACTGCAGGCACTCATTCAGCTATGCCAAGACATTTGGAAAACAGCTACCTGTCCAATTGAATGGAAGATATCCATATTTGTACCCATTCCAAAGAAAGGTAATCCCACAGACTGTGGAAATTATCGAACTATGTCATTAATATCACATGCAAGTAAAATCTTACTGAACATAATTCAAAAACAGTTGCAGGAGCATATTGACAGAGAGTTCTGGAAATGTAACCTGAATTCAGAAGAGGATGTGGAATGAGGGATAGCATTGCTGATGTCGGATGGATCTTAGGTGAAAGAAAAGAATCCCAGAAAGTTGTGTACTTATATTTTATTGACAATGTAAAAGCATTAGATTGTGTGGATCATAACAAATTGTGGATAACATTGAGAAGAATAGGAATTCCAGAGCACATAATTATACTCACAAGGAACATGTTTATAGATCAGGAGTCTGTCAATCAAACAGAACGAGAGGATAGTGAATGGTTCAAAATCAAGAAGAGAGTATTTCAAGGCTGTATCCTTTCATTGTTGTTGTTGTTGTTATGTGCTGTCTAGTCTGACCCGACTCATAGCAACCCCTCCTTGGATTTCCCAGGCAGTATCACTATGGAAGTAGAGTGCCCCATCTTCCTTCCGAGGAGTGGCTGGTGGGTTTGAACCGCCAGCCTTCTGGTTAGCAGTCAAGTGCCTTAGCCACTATGCTACCAGAGCTCCCATCCTTTCATTATACTTATTCATTTTGTATGCTGAGCAAATAATCTGAGAAGCTGGATTATATGAAGAACATAACACCAGGTTGGGAAGAAGACTCATTAACAACCTGCGATATGCAGATGACACAACTTTGCTTGCTGAAAGTGAGGATGACTTGAAGCACTTACTGATGAAGATTAAAGACTACAGTCTGCAGTATTGATTACACCTCAATATCAAGAAAACAAAAACCCTCACAACTAGTCCAATAAACAGCTTCACAGTGGATAGAGAAAAGACTGAAGTTGTCAAGGATTTCATATTACTTGGTTCTACAATCAACACCAATGGAAGCAACAGGCAACACATCAGATGACGTATTGCATTGGGCAAATCTGCTGCAAAAGACCTCTTTCAAGTGCTGAGGAACAAAGATATCTCCTTGAAGACTAAGGTGAACCTACCCTAGGCCATGGTATTTTCAGTCACTTCTTATGCATGTGAAAGCTGGACAATGAATAGGAGGTCCATTGAAGAGTTGATGCTTTTGAGTTGTGATGTTGGAGAAGAATGCTAAGATGCCATGGTCTGCTAAAAGGACTAACAGATCTGTCCTGGAGAAATGCAGCCAGAACGCTCCTTGGAAGTGAGGATGGCCAGACTTCATCTCACCTACTTTGGTCATGTTGCCAGAAGGAACCATTCCCTGGACAAGGAAATCATGGTCAGTAAGGTGGAGGGTCAGTGAAGAAGGGGAAGGCCCTCAACGAGATGGATAGACACAGTGGCTGCACCAGTGGGCTCACTTATAGCAAGGATTGTGAGGCTGGCATAGGACTGGGCAGTGTTTTACTCTGCTGTACATAGGGTTGCAATGAGTCAGAGACGACTTGACAGTACCTAAGAACAACAATAGTTTCTTAAGGAGCTTTGGAGGCATAAAGCCTGAGGCTTTGACTGCTAACCAGAAGGTTGGCAGTTCAAACCTACCACCCACTCCCTAGGAAGACGATTGGGCAATCTACTTGCATAAAGGCTTACCACCTCAGAAACCCAAAGGAGGTCACTATGAGTCAGAATTAACTGGATGGCAGTGAGGTTTTTTTTTTTTTTTCCGCTTTGACCATTTTTTTTTTTTTTTTTAATCAAGGCAACCATTTTCCTACAATGTCCTGTATGACATTAACACACAATGCACAATAGTCCATGTAAAACATGACACGTGCAACTTAGATTTTTCAAGTGTGGAAAAAAAAAATTCAGAAATAGCTTTTATAACAACATAGCGCCTCCTTCCCCACACACTCTGGGTGAACTGTAGTGATTGCACATTACATCAGATGCTAATATTGAGGAGTTTAACTCAACATTAAGGCACTTAGCATCTCCTAGTATGCAATTTACAACCATTAAATGAACTAGTTACGTTGGAAACCGCATTGAGCTTTTGTAACCACTTGACCGTACTTTTGTGTGTTGCAACAATATCCTCTTAATAGCTCTGGTCTCTTTCTTAGAGATTTTCCAGGTTATTTTCCATTAAAAATTTTATTCTTACAATATTTTTAACTTTTCCATAAAGATGTGTAATAAACATAAGCACGGTAATGGGAACAGAGCTGTCAGGATGCCAAGAGCGCAACATAATTTTTAAAAAATTAACGCACTCTGGATTGAGATGAATGGTTTTATTTCCATATGGTTTATTGTTGCCTTTAGCCTCTAGTGTAATAGCAACTATTAGGATTTTAATATATGGATTGAAAGGCTATTTGCTTCAGGTTTGATGAAATATTAACATTGCTTCTGAAATATGTTATAAATGTTATGCTAATATGTCTTAGTGAATTACATTAGGCAGAGTTTAGGCTTAGCAGTTTGTATTCTCAGTTCAGAGAGTTATTAGTGTTTGTCATGGAAGCACTTTAAATTTATATTTTAAATCCTGTAAAGTCCTCTACTTAAATATGCTATTAATTTTTCAAGTTCTGTTTTAGAGTAACCATATATTTGTAACCAGAAGTGCTGTAAAGGAAATGAATTTGTACCTGAATTAGGGTAGTTTCCAATGGACCCAGTGGAGAATTAGAGAAAAGGCCTTCTTTTCTGAGTAGACCTATGTTTGCAGTTCTGGTAAGAGTGGCCCCTTAAGAGAGACTTTTGATCCTTACCTTGTTATAACTTTCAGGGGAAATTTCTGACGGTGACACTCTCCCAGTGGAGCAAAGGGTTTGTGTTTGGTTTCTAATCCAAAGGTTGATGTTTCAAATCACTTAGCAGCACTGTGGATGAAAGACTTGGCTATCTACTTTCTTACGATTGCAGTCATTGAAAACCCCATGGACAACCCTTTCCTGACACGCACTTGGTCACCGTGAGTTGGCATTTACTCAATTGCAATAGGTCTGCTTTTTTGTTTGTTTTTCATGGGGAATAGTTTATTGTTGATGGAGAAAACAAAATGTTACATTCTGTAAGCAGCAGGACAACAGCTTATTGAAGCTTCAGGATCTTGGAGATACAGGTCAATTTCTGACACCAAACACGTGTGATGTTTGCACAAGCACGTGGTTTTTGTTAATTCCTATCCAGTCAACTCTGGCTCATGGCAACCTTATGTGTAACAGTGCAAAATATTATTCATATTGCAAAATGTATATTTAAATCAAGGTGTGAGTTGAAAATATTTAGGTTAGAAAGAAACATGATAAGAGCTTTGTTCTATTGAGAAGGTCCTAAACTGTGTCTAAGTATTTCTCCAAAATTTTTCAATTTATGCAGACAGATGTCAAGAACCAAAGCTACCTGGGGTGGTCCCAGGTTTTTGCTTAGCAAAATGGCAGCCTCTTTAGGGCAAATAAGACAGTGCTGCTAGGCTCCAGGGCAGGCCTTTGTAGGGAGCAGGTGTGCAGAGTTCTGGAGTGTCCTTCACCCTGAGTAGATTCTATTTTTGCCACCTAGTGGGAAAGGGACTTTGATGTCATACTGGGTAAGGCAATTGGCTGTTAACCAGAAGGTCAATGGTTCAAACTCAGCATCTGCTCCATGGGAGGAAGATGAGGCAATCTACTTTTGCCAGTATTTATAGCCTTGGAAACCCAATGGAGCTTGCTAGATTTGGAATTGCCTCAATGGCAACAAGTTTTACCTGGAGAGAGGAGGTCCCTTGAGGGCATCTGCAATTCTCCCCCTCTGCGCCCTTTGGTTCCTCTGGCTGAGTACTCCTCTGCTGACTGCTAATGTGTCCTTGGCTGTGTAGAGGTGCACATGAACCATGGAACTTTATTGCCATCCTTTTATGGTGGACATTAAATGTACGGCTATGCCTATATTTTGTCAGCAGTGACAGCAGCATCTTTGGGCTCCAGAGTCCAGGAGCACCCTCCAGAGTCGAGGGAGACACACCCTTTCAACAGCAACAGCAGACCCAGAGAAACAAGCACAAAAAGATAGATGGCACGTGGCAACTGCCAAGGAAGCAGTTAACAGCTGGGCGACAGAAGCAGGGAGTATGTTTCCTCTTAGCCCACAGACAGAGCCTCCTCTTAAAGCAGGTGCCCTCAATTCAGACTTCTAGCCTCCTACACTCTAGAAAATAAGTATCTGTCCTCAAATGCACCCACTTATGGTACTTCAGTTATGGCAGCCCTAGCCAACGAATGCAGCAGGTATAACAGTATCCTCACTTTATAGCTGGGGACACCTGGGCAGGGGAGAGCATCCCCAGTGGCCTATGGGGAGGTGGTGGAGCTGGGATGAAGCCAGGCCAGCTGCCTTCACAGTCCATGATCTTGTCCCTCGTGTTGACTGTCTGCTTTCAGATGTGTGGTTGTAAATTTGGAGTTTAGTCCCTCAGGATATTTGTCCCTTCTCTGCTCCCCACTATATCTCCTCCTGGACGCTGGGTGTGGCAGGAAGCTTCTTGCCCTTATCTGCCCATGGGAGAGAGACTTGCCCCTAGAGGACCTCACACGCTTCTCTCCACATCTCTGTGTGAATCAGAAACACGGACGCCTGCTGAGCCACCAGGAACTTCTTGCCAGGAAGGTGATTCTGACTCTTGGAGACCCCATGTGTGTCAGTGGATCTGTTCTCCATAGGGTTGTCAATAGCTCATTTTACACAGGTAGGCCAACAGGACTTTCTTCCAAGGCACCTCTAAGTGAACTTAAACCTGTAGTCTCTCATTTAACAGCTGAATGTATGAATCGTCCGTACCATGCAGGGACATTCAGTGTCCTTGCCCTGAAACAGTTTTCACTTCTCTAAACATGGTCAACATCTGGTCTCATCCTGGCCTCTGCATTGGGATGTGTTGTGTTTGGTGCAGCCCCTGGGCTCTGGCCAGTGTCTCAGTGAGGCTTGGGGCAGCTCACCGTGCCCTCTCCAGGTCTAGGGACTATTTATTTTCAGTGCTTTCCACAGCAGATTCTACAGCTTAAGCAGCCCATGCTGCAGCTCTGTGCTAGGTCACAATGTGCCCCTAAGTGTTCATGAACACATCCAGCCTGCCCCACACCCCTTCCCAGCACTGGGGGAACTTTGGCATCAGCCCCAAGTCCCCCAGGGACTTTCAAGAGCCTTCCCCTTGCCTGGTGGTGCTCTTTCTTAGGCACTGTGCCCATCCCATGTCCCACCCCATTCTCTTAGGGCATGGGACGAAAGACCCTCTGCCTCTGGTTTTCTCTTCTTCTTGCCTCTTGATGCCTGGTACTGGGGCTCAGACTGCTCAGTCCCCATCCAGTTATTTTATCCCAGACTGGATCAAGAAAAGAGTTGCCTGATGCTGGGTGGATGCCCCCAGAGACATGACTCAAGACTGGATGGCATGAAGTTCTGGTCTTGCACAACATCATGTGCTCCACACTAGGAGCAACCATCAGCTGGATCTAGGAGACAACAATCGTGCACTCACTGACAGGACACTGGGAAGTCTTTGCAGAGTTATCTCCAGGTCAAGACTGTCACCTTCCAATCCAGGCAGACTCAACCCAGAAGGGATGGTGCTTGGTTAGAATCAGAGCAGGAACACAGCCTTTAGTCACATCTGGTTCCAGAGACCCAGATCAGGATGTCAAATAATTGCTAGCTTTGCATTATGAAGACATAAAGAATTCTCTTATCCATGACTCTGAAGGCCATCTTGTTAAATGCTTTTAAAAATGTATGCACTCTAGCAAATAAATAATCTTTTTAACTATGCTATAAACTAACCTTTAAAAGTAACTAAGTGATTTATTGCTATTAGATGATGTGTAGTCAGTTCTGAATCACAGCGACCTCATGTACAACAGAATAAAACACTACCCAGTCCTCCCATCCTCACAACTTTGTCACATTTTAACCCATTGTTGCAGCCACTGTGTCAATCCACCTTGTTGAGGGTTCCCCGTTGCTTGCTGACCTTCTCCAGGGACTGGTCCTTCCAGATAATATGGCCAGAGGAAGTCTCACCATCATCCTTTTACGGGCGTTCTGACGGAACTTCTTCAAAGACACATTTGTTTGCTCTTCTGGCAGTCATAAGTATTCAATGTTCCTTGCAACACCATAAGCCGTGTATCAATAGCTGAACAGGCCCCTTGGAACCAGAAAGGTTAATTCCATTATTCACTAACTTTCTCTTAATTTAATCTTCCAGAAAACAGTCTAAAAGAATAAACACATCCTGTTTTCAAACCTAGTGAACATATATTGTTTTGAAAATATTCTAGTTTCAAGATGGGTGAACATATTCTGTTTTCAAATCTTCAGGGGTTTTCTAATGAAGACCTGTGGTTGTAGTCTCTGATCTTGTGAGTATCTTTTAATTGTTTAGTAAAGTTACATACATGTCAACCAATCAGAAATTTGCTCAAAAGTTCCTGATAACTTGGCATCTAAATACTTAAAGAATTCTAACTAATGCGATCACTCCTTTACTAGGTAAAGGAGTTTTGCCCAGCTTTTAAAATTGTCTACTAAACCTGCATTTTATGTTTTGGCAGGGGTGATGAGCATCTGTCTACACAAATTTCCAACTGGTTTGGGGTCAAGATGGCTTGGCCTAAAGCTGAGAAGATAGGTGTTTCCTGTCTGCCACACCTTTGAACTGGAGTCAGAGGTGGGGTAAGGAGGAAGAGGAGGATGCTGGAGTCAGCTAAATGCTGTTCTTGTCAGGAATTGAGAGTGGGTTAAAGAGATGGTGCAGTCACACAATGTGTGATGCCCAGTGGATGGCATCTTTGGTCCCGGTCAGCTAAAACATCTGCAAGGGCCTATATGTTGTGTGTAGTGTGTCACTTTTATTATTTTAGAAGCTGTGCCAATTTACCTGATAGCCATACACAATGGGAATTCATTGCACATGTGAGGAAGAAATGATGATTACAATTTGTGTGCCAGGAATTACCCAGGGAATGTTTAAACATGTATTTCAAATCCCAGAGAACATAATGACTTGGGACAATCTTATTTTTTCAAAAACATTTTTATATAGCATAATTCCTAACATTGGAATTATTGTGCTTAATACCTCCATTCTCTCTAGCTTCATTATTCTGGGGAAAACAAACAAACAAACAAACAAACAACTTCTTACATATTCAGAGTTTATGCATTGATGACACAGTACGATGAAAAATGATGCTCTGTTTTATGTGACGAAGAACAGGAGGCTGTCATTCAAACAGAACAAGAGGATACTGAGTGGTTAGAAATCAGGAAAGGTGTGCATCAGGGTTGCATGCTTTCACTGTACTTATTCAATTTGTATGCTGAGCAAATAATCTGAGAAGCTGGACTATATGAAGAAGAACTTGGCATTAGCTTTGAAGGAAAACTCATTAACAACCTACAATACATAGATGATACAACCAAGTTTGCTGAAGATGAAGACAACTTGAAACACTTACTGATGAAGACCAAAGACTACAACCTTCAGTAGGGATTATTGCTGTTGTTGTTGTTATGTGCCGTCGAGTCGGACTTGACTCATAACGACTCCTCTTTGGGTTTCTGAGGCAGTATCACTACGGAAGTAGATTGCCCAGTCTTCCTTCCAAGGAGTGGCTGTTGGGTTTGAACCGCCAGCCTTCTGGTTAGCAGTCAAGTGCCTTAGTCACTATGCTATACTTCACCATTAAAAAAAAAAAAAATCTCACAACTGGCCAATAACCAAAAATTTGGTAAGTGGAGAAAAGATTTCAGTTTTCAAGGATTTCATATTTCTTGGATCCACAATCAACACCCTTGGAAGCAGCAGTCAGGAAGTCAAATGATGTCTTGTGTTGGACAAAGCTGCTGCAAAGGACCTCTTTAAAGAGCAAAGATGTCACTTTGAAGACTAAGATGTTCCAAGGCATGTTCCTTTCAATAACCTCATATGCATGCGAAATGCATTTGAATTGTGGTGTTGGAGAAGAATATTGAATGCACCAAGGACTCTTAAGAGAACAAACAAATCTGTCTTGGAGGAGGTACAGTCATAATTCTCCTTAGAAAGGAAGATGGGGAGACTGCTCCTCTCTTACTTTGGACTCGTTATTAGGAGGGACCAATCCCTGGAGAAGAAAATCATGCTTAGTAAAATAGATGGTCAGCCAAAAAGAGGAAAACTCTCAGCCAGATGGACTGACACAGTGGCTCATAGCAATGTTTGTGAGGCTAGCAAAGGGTTGGGTAGGGTTTCTTTCTGTTGGTCGTGACATTGCTTTGAGTGGAAACTGACTCGATGGCATTTAACAACAGTATTTTCTGTGAAGTCCAACCTTTTGTTTCTTAGTTTGGATTTCTTACCCTCTCAGCCATTCCTTGGAAGGAAGGTTGGGCAATCTACTTCCATAATGATACTGCCTCGGAAACCCAAGGAGGGGTCGCTATGAGTTGGGTCTGACTCGACAGCACATAACAACAACAACAGTTTTATTTTTCTCTGTTACACTGATTTACTTTATGCATGCCTTATCAAATAGTTATTGCATCAATAAATAGTTCAAAGGGATAAAGAAAATAACTCCTTTTTAATTTTCTCTTTTCTGCGATATATTTGACATTTCAGTCACCATCCCCAAGACTCAAAGGTGTCTCTGTAAATATTTGAACTATCAATTATTCCCTTCAGGCTTGACTAGTACCTCATAATTTTGGTTGTGGCTGGTGTTATTTTCTTATAAGTCCATCTCTTTAGAAAGACAGGAGTGTGGAGCACAGGACTGTATGCTTTGAAAGTGAATTATCTCTTTCTTGGATGTTATAACTTATCATCAATTTGCAGCTTTATCATTTGTGAGTTACTATAGATTAGAAAAATATTTCCACGGATGAAAATTGTTAGACTGCATTTTAAGTTATTTTTCCCCAAATTGTGGCCATTTCCTCACTGTGTTTTTATGTGATTTGATTTTATTTTCCAAAGGCTGTTTATATTATGCATGAAATCATTCCCTTTGCCTCTGGGATCCATGTGATTTGAGGGCAGCTAACTGCTTTTGTTAGGGTCATCAGTAAAGTGATATACTGTCATGAAAGAATTAGGGATCATTTTGAAAATTGACCTCTAATGCTACTTATATGCACTGCAGATTTAGAGCAGTGTTGCCAAGCATTTATAATATCATAAAGTTAGACATCTGTCCCCACTTAAATGTCACATTTTTGGTTGTTTAACACAAAGATTGCCCTGCTGAGACGCTCTTGAAGATATAACCTGAGAGGCTCCTGCTTTGATTCTCTGAATCTTGAAGGGTATTTCTTTCCTTTTTTGACTGTCACAAGTACTTATAACAGAGTTGTATTTGACAGATATAATGGAACGAGAAAAAATGAGCACAACATGGAAAGCTTAGGGAGGTTCCTGAAGAGAGTTCCAAAGTGACATGAGATTGAGCATAAATCCTCTTGAGAGAAGGTTAAATGTATTTTTCATTTTTATACAACACACACACACACACACACACACACACAAATGTATATATATTCCAAGGATGGATTTAATAATTGTGGCTGGGTCTGCATAACAGATTTTAGATGGTTAGGTTTGGGAGAAAAAAAATGAAATTGTGTATTTAGTGATGGTTTAAACCACTAAATGTTGGCTTTCAGTCTTAAACTAAACTGCAGTCACCACTCACCCCTAGCTTGGCACCTTTCCTATTATTTTTCTCCAAGTCTTCAGAAATCAGAGGATTTTTGCCCTATTAAGTTTTCTTAAATGTGCTTTTCTTTAATTTTTTTTCTTTTTTAGCCCAAAAGCTCATGTTCATGTCCTCCCATCCCCCACCCCTTTCTTCTTGACTTTAGCGTTTATACAAGTGTCATGTGCAATGCTATGTGGATGCCCCTATCAAGGCCACTATTTGCAAAGAACAAAACCATCAAAGTCTGTGATGTGAATATATTCACATGACTGTGAATATAATGATGGGTTTGTTGCTGAAGTACTGAGGCTCACCACTCGGGCCTCTTCCATAGCCTTCTCAGAGTCCGACTGAGCAGGACCTTGGGAATGGATATTTCCTGCATGTAATTTTCTGTTATATTTGATAGTATATGCCATATAAAGGCATATAAAAGTCAACAATGTGATTACAACTGGTGACTGCCAGGCAGTGATAGATTAGATAGAAAGAAAGATAGCTGATAAGGTAGATACCATCAAATTGGCAGTTACAATTCCCCATTATTGCCAATATAATTTCCATTATTTCCATCATAATTCTTATATTCCTGACTGTAGACTGTTCTATAATATTCCTATAATTAGGGTGTACCTAAGCTTGTATACTGTGGACCATGTACATGCAAAGTGTGTGCATCTAATTCATAGACATCCACTTTCAAAGAGCTCATTGAACATTTAATACTCATCAAACATGTAGTACGAGTTACATGTTATCCTAAGAACTGGAGGATCAAAGACAAATAAGGAATAGCTCTTATTCTTATCCAGGTGAAGCTTTGTAATGATAAGATAGGAAATACCCATCATAGATCAGTGTGGTACAGGTTGGGATAGTGGAAGACTTGAGTGCCCTGGAGCACAATGAACTTACCCAGATGGGAAGCGATGAGAAGGTCTGCTGGAGAAGATGTGGGAACTGCTGTACGTGTGATAGCAAGGCCATGCATCAGCACTACTGGATGGTAAAACAGTCCATCTTTGGTGACTGGGAGCAGCCTCAAGTTGACTCTCATATTTTTTGGAAATGGTCCCAGTAATCTTTGATGGAATTCTTACTTTTTTGTTTACAAAATATCACAGGATCATATTGTACATCTCATGTCCAGGATCTGGAGTCAGCCATGTCTTGGTTACCTAGTAACGAAAGTACCATGAATGGCTGGCCTTAAACGACAAAACTTATTTTCTCATAGTTCTGGAGGCTAAAAATTCAAATCAGGGTTCTAGCCCTATAAACCCTTCCTTGTTGTTAGTCCCAAGTATCCTTTGGTTCTTGGCATTTTTTGGCTTGATGATCCTCACATCATGTCTTTCTTTCCCCATGTGTGTACCATTCTATGCTTTTTATAACTCAGAAGTTATTAGGTGTAAAGCTTACTCCACATTGATATGGCTTCATTAACATAAACGAAGAAACCCTTGTTTCCAAATAGGATTACATGTACAAGTACAGGTGTTAGGATTTGAACAGATATTTTGGGGAAAACAACTTAATCAATAACAGAGTTGAACCACCAGTTCAGATGTTTCCTTACATGTGGTGTGTGATACAAATTGTGTAATATCCCCTGACAATGGTAGTTCCAAAATATTTCTAATCTTAAATGTACTGTGGAGATTTTCCTACAAGAAAAGTACACTGCAGACCTGAGCCAGGGTGAATGCAAATCTGGGCTTTCAGACTGTTGGAAGCAAACTCCCTTCCTCCCTCCCCCCCTTCCTTCCTTCCCGCCTTCTCTCTCTCCTTTCTTTCTTGAAGGGAATTTTTGGGTTGTAAGAAATCTGCAAGAGCAACAGTGGATATTGAAATGGTTATTTTTCATACATTAGGAAACTCCTGGCTGCTCTAGAAAGTGAAATCTCATTTCCCCCTGGAAAAAGTCATCCCAAGAGTGACATGGAAGAATATTTGGCAGCTAAATGGCTTAGTCAATCCTTGACGTCTCTGCCATCTATCAGTTTTTTCTTTCTTGTTTTTGCCAGCACTAAACACTTAAAATAAGATTTCCCTTACATCTTAAAGTCAAAATCTGTTGGGGAAAAAAAAAAAATCCTTATTTAAGGATTCCATTTTATCCTCTTAAGCAATTAATTTTGATATGTCAATTTAAAAAAAAAATCATATTTTTTTGATGATAAAACAAGGGAAGAGTTCTCCCTTGCACCTTTGGCCAGTTTCCTCAGGGTCTCTAGCACAGGGTGAAGTGCCACTAAGTTTTGTTGGTTGTTGCTGCTGTTAACTGCCATGGACTCAGTTCTAACTCAAAGTGGTTCTAGGTACAACAGATGGAAACCTTGTCTGGTCCTGCAATCATGGCTGTGCTTAAACCATTGTTTCAGCCACTGTGTCAGTCTACATTGTTGAGGCTCTTGCTCTTTCTCATCGATCTTGTATTTTACGAAGCATGATGTTCTTCCCCATGGACTAATTCTTCTGATGACACGTCCAAAGTATGTGAGATGGTCTCGTCATCCTCGTTTCTAAAGAGCATGTTGGCAATACTTCTTCCAAGATGGGTGTGTTCATTCTTTCCACAATTCGTGGTATAGTCAATATTCTCCATCCATGAATTCCTTAATACAAATTCATCAATTCTTTGGACTTCCTTACTCATTGGCCAGCTCTCACATGCATAAGAACTTACTGAAAATACAGTAGCTTGGGTCAGGAACACCTTAACCTTCAAAGTGACATCCTTGCTTTTTGACAGTTTAAAAGGGTCTTTTATAGCAGATTTGGCCAGTGCAATACATTGTTTGATTTCTTGACTCTGCTTCCATGGCAGATTGATTGTGAATCCACGTAAAATGAAATCCTTGACAACGTCAATCTTTTCTCCATTTATCATGATGTTGCTTATGGGTCTAGTTGTGAAACTTTTTTTTTGTTGTTGTTGTTGATTTGTAATCTATACATACCGAGAGCCATAGTCTTTATTTCATCAGTAAGTATCAGTAAGTACTTCAAGTCTTCTTTAGTTTCAGCAAGCAAGATGGTGTCATTTGTGTTCTGTAGGTTGTTGATAAGTCTTCCTCCAGTCCTGCTGCTGTGTTTTTCTTCATGTAGTTCAGTTTACTGGATTAGTTACTCAATACAGATTGAGTAATTATGGTGAAAGGATACAGACTTGTTGGTAATGCTGTTGTTATGTTGGTAATAGGGAGTAATTTGTGGCAGATGATTCTGCTAGAGGCCACATCCTTTACTACCGTGTACCTGATCACTCTATTCCTGTTTCCCAGGGTTTCTCAGTCATCTGAGGTTACTGTTAGGATGCAGTGATGTCTTCCAGGTGCCAAGCTGGAATTATTAATTTAAATGTGAAAGGCAGAAGGGGAAAGAGAACTTTGAGTTCTTGTGACTATTTATTTATTTATTTACTGTTTTAGAAGTACTAAATAAGTATATTCTCTTTTATTGAAATACTCTCTCTCTCTCTTTCTCCAAATCCAGCTAGGCTAGTAATTTTTTAAGTAGAACAGAATTTTGAAAAGACAAATTCATGATAAATTAACTTAGATTCTCAATATTTCTGACTGCAGAATTGCTAATGATACTCCTATAACTTGGCTGTACCTCAGCTTATAACTGATGGATCATTAACATCAGATGTTTTTTCACACTATAGTCTACACAATTGTCAAGATGTAACACATGTTTGAGTTCAATTTAAATTTTGTAATTTTTTTTTTTTTTTTTTTAAGAAGTGGCCCAGAGACACATTGAACACACTACAGAGCAATTTTAAGATGCTTGTGGAAAGTCTCCTGCCAGAATAACTTGTTTTTCATCCTGAAAATGTTGTTTTGAGTACTGATTGTGTGAAAGGCACTGTTCTAGACACTGGGAACAGATTAGTAAGTCAAAAAAGCAGAAATCATTAACCATACCCATTGCCGTTGACCTGATTCTGACTCATAGTGACCCCAGAGGGATAGAGTAGAAGTGCCCATAGGGTTTCCAAGGATGTAATCTTTCCAGAAAGAAACTCCTCATAATCTTCCCATGGAGTGACTGGTGGGTTCAAACTACTGACTGGAGCAGAAAAAGGTTAGAAAGGTGTGAGGAATGAGATCAGAGTGGGAGCAGAGTAGATCATGTGGGGCCTTATGCTGCTGTGAGAATGAGAATTTATTCCAAGAGGAATTTATTCCAACAAAAGCCTTTGTTGGACATTGAATAGAGAAGAGCTGGTCTGAGCTGCATTTTAAAATGGGCCATAGTGACTTTGGGGATGAGACTGTACCATAAGAGTCAGGGAAAGAAGCCAGGTGATCAGGGAAGGAGATGTTTTGTTGGTTCAGGGGTGATAATTGTTATTATTTGTTTCTTTCAAATGTCTTCTCTTTCTCCCTTTCTGTTCTTCCTTTTATTCAGCTATCACCCTTCTGGAATATCATTCCAATTTTCCTCTTTTCTCTCTTCTTTTTTTTTTTTTTTTTTTTTTGGGGGGGGGAGGCTTTGCCTTTCCCTCCACTTTATCTTCCAGTCTTTTTCTGAGTTTTATTTTTTATTGTGTTTTTCATTCACCTGAACTATTTGATTTTCTACTCCACAACAACTCCATGTGTACCTCTTTTAATAACATTCTGTTTCAACTTGAAGGGTCCAATGTTTCTCTTATCCCTCTGAGCGCATCACTTATATTTTTTGAAGTTATCTCCCTGCAGAGTTTGTGTTTCTTCCCAGTTGCAATATATAGGTAATAATTATATTGAAAGTTTCAGGAGTGTGAGTAGGGCTTGCTAACTGTGGGTGATCTAGCTGGGCTATTTCTATGGGAAGCTCAGATATCTAAGATTCTTCCCTCTTGAACATATTGGATTACCTGGAAAAGTGTCTTTCAGCCTCTACCCTGAAGGATGTGAGTCTAAACAAAGGTTGAGCAAGGGGAAAGGATCAAAGGCTTCACCATTACAATAGGCTTCCACTTAATCACCCTGTTTACAATATGTCCCCATCAATGTGATCATGTCATACAGACCTCGTGTAGGAACTTTCCTGAGAACAGACCTCTAGTTTTCACGTTCAGGATCATCTTAGCTGCTCTGTGAAAAATGTCTTGTGGGAGTCCAACGGCTCCCTGAAAGTACTTTCAAGATTTTCTCTTTTCAGTTCTACCTTCTTCCCCATGTCCAAAAGAAAGAACAGGGCACCTCCCATGTCTGTGCCTCAGGGGATCTGTATCCTATAATCTCTTTGCTTATCCCGCTGTTTACTTAGAATTCAGCCTGGCTGTGCTAACTTGCTCTATTTACCTGTCAGTTTTTCAGTACCCCAACCTTGTCATTGTCTATGTTCCATTATTCTCTGTGCACTTCTGTCCTCTAAAGTAACTATAGGGGGTTCTACATGCGATTCAACCCCTCATTGTTTTTTTTTTTTTTTAAGATTTTTATTGTTGTTGTTGAGAATATACATAGCAAAAACCAAAAATCCATTGCTGTTGAGTCATTTCTGCCTCGTAATGACCCCGTAGGACACAGTAGAGCTGTCCATGGGGTTTCCAACATTGTAATATTTACAGAAAGAACCCTGGCCGTGCACTAGTTAAGCACTCAGATGCTAACTGAAAGGTTGGCAGTTTGAAAGCACCAGCTGGTCCATGGGAAAAAGATGTGGTAGTCCTCTTCTATAAAGATTTACAGCATTGATAACATGATGGGCCAATTCTACTTTGTCCTATAGGGTCAAGGTGGATCAAAATTGACTCAACAGCAGTGGGATTGTTATGGTTTTAATCTTCACGGAAGCAGACTGCCACATTTTCTGTCAGAGTGGCTGGTGGGTTTGAAATGCCAACCTTTTGATTTTTAGCTGAACACTTAACAATTGTGCCAGCAGAGCTCCTTAAAACAAAAACAAAAACAAAAACAAACAAACAAAAAAAACCTACTTCCATCGAGTCAACTCTGACCTATAGCAACCCCTACAGTGTTTTTGAGGAAGTCAGTCTTTACGGAAGTAGATTGCCCAGTCTTCCTTCCATGGAGTGATTGTTGGGTTTGAACCACCAACCTTCTGGTTAGCAGTCAGATGCCTTAGGCACTGTGCTACCAGAGCTCCATCTAGAGGTCCTCGTTGTTGTTGTTATGTCTCATTGAGTCGGACCTGACTCATAGCAGCCTGTCCTTGGGTTTCCGACACAGTATCACTATGGAAGTAGATTGCCCAACCTTCCTTCCGAGGAGTAGCTGGTGAGTTTTAACCACCAGCCTTCTGGTTAGCAGTCAAGTGCTTTAGGCACTATGCTACCAGAGCTCCTTATACACAGCAAATAGACACCAATTCAACCATTTCCACGTGTACACTGAATTGTATGTGTGAAATCCCTCATTTTTAACAAGCTTTTCCAAACACTTTTTTCATTAGAACAAACAGATTTACATAGGGCCAAATTCTCGCTTCACATTATTAAGAAAGAATGATCTTAAGCAATATTACAGAAGACATCTACAAGATTTGCTGTCAGTAAACAAGATCCTCATAGTTAAGCAACCTCAACAAGATTGAAATAATTGGCTACATCATGGTTATTGGCAGCAGATGCTGCATGGAAAGACAGTCAGATTGTTGGTTGTTGGTGTTATTGTTTAGGTGTCATCGAGTTGTTTCTGACTCATAGAGACCCCATGCACAGCAGAACAAAACAGTGCCCAATCTCACACCAGCTCCATGATCCTTGCTATACTTGAACCCATTGTTGCAGCCACCATGTCAATCCATCTCATTGAAGGCCGTCCCATTTTTCATTGACCCTCCACCTTACCAAGGATGACATCCTTCTCCAGGGAATGGTCCCCTCTGACAACATGACCAAAGTAGGTGAGATGAAGTCTGGCCATCCTTGCTTCCAAGGAGCATCTCTGCTGCACTTCCTCCAGGACAGATTTGTTAGTTCTTTTGGCAGTCCTTGATACCTTCAGCATTCTTTGCCAGCACCACAACTCAAAACCATCAACTCTTCTTTGGTCGTCCTTATTCATTGCTCTCTCACATGCATACAAAGCAATTGGAAATATCATGGCTTGTAGCAGGTGGACCTTAATCCTCAAGGAGACATCCTTGCTCCTCAACACTTGAAAGAGTTCTTCACAGCTGACCTGTCCAGTGCTACACGTTGTCTAATGTCTTGACTATTGCTTCCATTGGACTTGATTGTATAACCAAGCAATGTGAATTCTTTGACAATCTCAATCTTTTCTCCATTTATCATGATGCTGCTTATTGGTCCAGCTGTGAGGATTTTTGTCTTCTTTATATTGAGATGTAATCCATACTGCAGACTGTTTTCCACAGTCTTCATCAGTAAATGCCTCAAGTCATCCTCACTTTCAGCAAGCAAAGTTGTATCATCAGCATATCTCAGGTTGTTAGTGATTCTGCCTCCAATCGTGATGCTACATTTTTCTTCTTATACTCCAGCTTCTTGGATTATTTGCTCAGCATATAGAGTGAATAAGTATGGAGAAAGGACACAACCCTGACACACTCCTTTCCTGATTTTAAAACATTCAATGTCCCCTTGTTCTGTTCGAATGACAGCCTCCTGTTCAAGGTACAGGCTCCTCATGAGTACAATCAAGTGGTCGGGAATTCCCATTCTTCTCAATGTTATCCATAATTTTTCATTAGCCACACAATCAAATGCCTTTGCATAGTCAATACAAGACAAGTAAACATTTTTCTGGTATTCTTTGCCTTGAGCCAAGATCCATCTGACAGCAGCTATGATATCCCTTGTTCCACATCCTCTTCTGAATCCACCTTGCACCTATGGAAGTTCTCTGTCAATATACTGCTACAAATGTTTTTGAATTATTTTCAGTAAGATCTTACTTGTGTGTGATATTAATGATATTGTTTGATAATTTCCACATGGTGTAGGATCACCTTTCTTTGTAATGGGTACAAATATGGATCTCTTCCTGTCAGTTGGCCAGGTAGCTGTCTTCAAAATCTCTTGGAATAATCGAGTGAGTACCTCCAACGGGCCATTTGTTGAAATACCTCAATGGGTATTCCATTAATGCCCGGAGCCTTGTTCTTCTCCAATTCCTTCACTGCAGCTTCGACTTCCTCCTTCAGTACCATTGGTTCTAGATCATATGCCACCTCCTGAATTGGATGAAGATTGACTAGTTCTTTTTGGTACAGCAACTCTGTGTATTCCTCCCATCTTCTTTTGATGTTCCCTGCATCATTCAATGTTTTGTCCTTAGAATCTTTCAATATTGCAACTTGAGGCTTACATTTTTTCTTCAATCCTTTCAGCTTGAGACATGCTGAGCATGTTCTTCCCCTTTGGTTTTCTAACTCATGGTCTTTGCACATTTCATTATAGTAATTGGCTTTGTCTTCTCGGGCTGTTCTTTGAAATCTTTGGCTCAATACTTATATCTTGTCATTTCTTCCATTTGCTTTAGCTACTCTCTGCCCAAGGGCAACTTTCAGAGTCTCTTCCATCATTCATTTTGGTCTTCCCTTCCTTTGTTGTCTTTTTAGTGACCTCTGCTTTCTTCATGGATGATGCTCTTGATGTTATCCCACAATTCATCTGGTTTCCGGTCACTGGTGTTCAATGCATCAAATCTATTCTTTAGATGGTCTCTAAATTCAGGAGTGATATCTTCTAGATCATATTTTGGCTCTTGTGGACTTGTTTTAATTGTTTTTAACTTCACATTGAACTTGCATATGAGCAGTTGATGGTCTGTTCCACTATCAGCTCCTGGACTGGTTTTTGCTGAAGATATTGAGCTTTTCCATCACCTCTTGCCACAGATGTAGTCAATCTGATTCCTGTGTGTTCCATATGGTGAAATCCACATGTACAGCCACAATTTGTGTTGTTGAAAAGAGGTATTTGCAATGAATAAGTCATTGGTCTTGCAAAATTCTACCATCCTATCTCCAGTGTTATTTCTGTCACCAAAACAAATTTTCCAACCACCACTGACTCTTCTTTGTTTCCAACTTTTGCATTACAGTCACCAGTGATAAGCAACGCATCTTGATTGCTTGTTTGGTCAATTTCAAACTGTAGAAGTTCATAGAAAAATCTTCAGTTTCCTCAACTTTGGCTTTGGTGGTTGTTGCATAAATTTGAATAATAGTGGTATTAATGGGTCTTCCTTGTAGGCATATGGATATTATCCTATCACTGACAGCATTGTACTTCAGGACAGATCTTGAAACATCCTTTGTGGTGATGAATGCCATATCATTCTTCTTTAAACTGTTGTTCCCAGCAGAGGAGATCATATGGTTGTGTGATTCAAAATGGCCAAAACCAGTCCATTTCAGCTCACTAATGCCTAGGATATCAATCTTCATGCATTCCATTTCATTTTTGACAACTTCCAATTTTCCTAGATTCATACTTCATACATTCCATGTTCCCATTATTAATGAATATTTACCACTGTTTCTCCTCAATTTGAGTGGTGCCATGTCAGCAAATGGAGGCCTCAAAAGCTTTACCTTCTCCATGTGAGTAAGGCTTATTTTACTCTTATAATGCCCAATCCTACTTCGAGAGCTTTCTAAGCTAAGTGACTCATCTTCCTCCTCTGTATTGGACAATGAGTCTGGACTATTCATAAATTTGCGCAGTTATGTATCAGACAGTGTTTCTCTGCTATTCATAAGATTTTCCCTGGCTAATTATTTGAGAAGTGGATGGCCTCCTTCTTCCTTGTCTGTCTCAGTCTGCAAGCTGGGCTGTTATCTGTGCAACAGGTGCACCTTACTGGATTTGAAACACCAGTGGCACAGCCTCAAGTCTCACAGCAACACATCACCCAGTAGGACAAACCACCAGACAAGTTTGTCTGCCTTAGCTGTTGGAAACCTCTCCAACCACCCTTACCTGGATCTCTGAAGCTAACTCTTTGATCTGTTCCAGTCCACTTTGCCTTTTCTATCCTCTTCTTGCTTTCCCACCTCACTCCTTATGGGGCATGGCCTGGGTTCCCTCTCTTCACCTGAGTCCCTGAGGCTGACTCCTCTATCTGTTCTGGTCCCCTTTGCCTTTTCTGTCCTCTCCCTGCTTCCTGCCTCACTGTCTGTTCTTAGGTCCCTGGAATCCAAATAAGAATGCTATCACTTTAAAATAAAAAATTTGCTACTTGTAAACATTCAAAATGACTTCACCCTCAGTCACTTTAGATATCCAAAATGGCCACCACTTGTAAACATTCAAAATGGCTGTTCCCTTTGTTACTTTAAATATCCAAAATGGCCACCACTTGTAAAACTGTTGGTAGGAGTAGGAAAAAACACTCACCCACAGTGACTTCTCCTGTAGCCAAAGTTCAATCTGAGATGGGATCCTTTTGAAATCCTCTCATTCATAATTCATTCAAGTATTCCTAGTTCTAGCCTGCTTTAGTTCAAAGAAACTTTAGCTATTATCATCTCATCATGTCCTCCAAATTCTTTCCAAGGGTGAGATTATGAACAAAATTGCATCTGCCTAGGCTTTGAATTCTTCCATAAGCCATTTTGAAAATCAACCTGTATGAATCAAAATAATTAAATTTTTTTCAAAATCTTAAAAAAAAGTATTTTAAGTAAAAGCCAGCATCTAACTTTGTTATTTCCACTTACTAGAAATAATTTTCCTTTTTGGAGTAACGCAAATTAAATCTGTTCCTTTTTCTTAAATGCTTGTCCATCATGCCAGGAGTTAGACTTCTTTGGTTCTGTTAATGAGTTCATGAAATATTACCTCTGTGACTTTCTTTCATCTCACTTTTTTTTTCTCCTTCTTAGTAGGGGAAAGGATGTCTCCCAGTATCCCATAAGAATGATCCATATGGTAGAAAGACCTACATACAGAACATCTATCCCATGTCAATGGGCCCACCTACTCTAGGGTAATTCAACCCTGGATCAGTCAGCCATGAGAAACTAGAATGCTGGACAGACAGGAATGCATAGATAAGAAGGGCAGAGGGAGGGGGTGGTTACAAGGAGGAGAGAGGAGGGGAGCTTTTTAGGGTTGGGGATGGTATTGGGGTGGTGAAATCAGATATACATGAACTGTTGAATGTAAAACAAATTTGCTATATAAATTTGTACCCAAAGCCATGAAAAAAGAACATTTTCAATGTACAAGTAAAGAACGTTGCAGCAATGACACACTTGTTTATCATTTTCACAATTTTTTTTCTTCATAATCTATGTAGAATGACCCATAAAATATAAAGACTAAGCCTCAACAAATTTAATACATACCCTTGAGGAACTATTGTTGAGGAAATGGAGAGAGTATGTTCTTGAGTCATCCAAGAAAATAAAACTCAAACTCTCCAGGGATTTAAACTGATAGTGTGTCTCTAATTAGACAGACAACTCTTCATAAGCTAGTAAGATGCCCAAAGCCATGAAAGAGAATGTAAGGTTAGAAAAGGCTACTGATCAGTGAGCCCAATTGAATCGCCTTACATTACATTTTCCCTTTGGAAGATTCGAGATCAGCACTCTGGCTCAATTCTGAACAAAAGACTCACCCCCTTGCTTATGTGTTCTCCTTCATACAAAATAACTACTGGGAGAAGAAGAAGAAAAAAAAAAAAAAAGAATGATCCATATCAGGGAGTATCAAACTGTGTAATATGGGATGTATTATTAAGATGTTCATTTCTGATGCTGCTCGATGTTTCTCCCTCTTTGGGTCTCCTTTCTAGTGTTGCCATTTGTCTCTACCCTTTTGCAGGTTTTGTCACCCTGTACAGAGTACCGAGTAGTCAAGACATTGACCATTACAGTTTACTGTGGGATTGTTTCTTCCTTTTCTTGTTTTTTGGTGATGCTTCATGTCACTTCCCTGTTAACAATCTCCAGCCCCCTGAAGAAACCTGCAGCAACATTTAAGTCACAACATACTCACCCCTGACTGGTCATTGCCACATTCCAGCCTCAGAAAACATCCCACTCTGCATCCGTGAAAACAGTGTTTGGTCCTTACAGTTCCTGGTGTCCTTTGTGCCCTATCATTGCTCACCTTTTGGGCTCAGACCAAGCCCACTTTGCAAGGAGTCTCACAGGGTGATTCTCCCCTCCTCTATGTCTTCGTGTTTCACAGAACCCTCTCCAGCATGGCCCGCACTGCACTGCATTTATTACTTTACATATCTTCTCTTTTGAGGCTAGAGATTAAGCCTATACACTGTTGTTGAAATTCTAGGATTTAGTGCAAAGCTAGCTAAGTGCTTAATATATGTTTTTGAGATGTTAGCCTGGCGTACATGTCCTTTACACTTACTTACATTTCAATGAAATCTAAGTTTCTCAGAATTGACCATAATGATTATATACTTTACCTTCTTTATTTAATTTCAAAGGAATACTTTTCAATTCAGCAAGAATTTATTGAGTCTTCTGTATTTCCTCAAATCAGCACATTTCAATAACTTCCACTTGTAAACACTGTATTTTACAAATACAGAAACAGAAGGAATTATGTTCACATACATTATTCACAAATGTGGGGGTCTTCAGTGGTCCCTGGATGAAGCCCTTGAATATGTCCATGACCTCTGGCTTTGGGCACCTTACTAGCTTATGAAGAGTTGTCTGTCTAATTAGAGACACACTATCACAGCTCCTGGAGCTGAGGTTGGACAAGCCTGTGCATTCATATCGCCACTCATGCCAGCCACGTACACATGAGGGTTCACCCTCTTGGTTTTCTAGGTCTGCCATAAGAAAATACCACAGGTGAGTGGCTTTAAAAAGCAGAAATAAATTCTCCCACAGCTCTGGAGACTCCAAGTCCTAATCAGGGTGTCAGCCCTATCAATTCCTTGTGAGGCTCTGAGAAAGGAACTGTGCCCTGTCTCTCTTCCAGCTTCCCATTTCTGCTGGCAATCCTTGGTGTTCTTTTACTACTTATAGATGCATCTTCACATGTACTGTCCACCTATGAGAGTCTGTCTTCTTGTGTATTCTCCTCTTTTATGTTCACAAGTCATATAGGGTTAGATCCATCCTACTCTGGTATGTCCTGGTTAACTTCACTACTAACATCTTCAAAGAAGTATCCTATTTCCCCAAACAGGGTCACATTCACAGGTACAGGGGTTAGGACATCAACATATTGTTTGGAAGGCACGATTACATCTATACCATTTATGTCAAGAATGGGATGAACTTTGTGATTTAGATGATGGAAGAACAGATCCAAACTTTGTATTGAGGCTGTGAATGGGTCAGAAAAGATATTAGAGGAGTTTGGTTTTCTCTGGTGGGCTCAGAAGGCCTACAGAGAAACCAGGCTGTGGAGGATACCTGAGAGGGGTCAGAGTCTTGCAGGGCTCAGTGCCAGAATGAGGCCTTCACCAAGTACCTCCCTTAGCATTGGTCAGAGACCTTCACAGCAGTGATTTCTCCCAAGGTATTTCTTGAGGTGCTGGACATTTTTCTGTTGCAACGTTTTAGGGTTAGGGAGATGGAGAGGGAGAAGCTATTAAGATAGAATGTGTCTCTACTGGAAAGGAAGCAAAAAAGAAATGTGAGTGCATTCTCTGTGCTGTTTAAAACCAAAACAAGCAAGAAAATTCACTCAAGAAAAGAATAAATTATAGCTTAGCCCAAGCTGACAGCTCATAAAAGTTTCTTTCAGAGCTAACCCTAACTCCTAGTTTACAGAGTTTTAAAAACGCTTTGTTGATTCAAAACCACAGGCATATCCAGGACACATCTTTCCTTTACCTTAAGCCAATCTTTAAAACAAATACAGAATACAAAGAAACAGCTAGAAAAGGAGAAAAATTCTCCAACACGTCAACACAGACATAAACAAAGGGAGATGTCACAGCTCTGTGAGAGCACTGCCTGGTATTATGCCTGACTCACTCTTCACATAACATAATAGGAAAGTTGCTAAGACAGTATTTTATCTCCTTGCACTAAGTGCCAGGAGAGAGGGTTACCTGTTCACACATCCTTACACTCAATACAATCACCAGACACCAAACCCACTGCCATTGAGTCCACTCTGACTTCTGGAGACCCCATCTTATCATCCACACCATTGGGTTTTCCGTGACTGATTTTTTTGGAGCTAGATCACCAGGTCTTTTTTCTGGGTTGCTTCTGAGTCAATTTGAACCAACGACTTTCATATTGTAGTCAAGCACAAATAGTTTGCACTGCCTAGGGATAGACCATATTAAATAAAAATACGCCAAAAAAAAAAGTTAGATTTTTCCCCCTATATGGTTTGAGTTTTTTAATATGGGGATTTGTCAGGAATTTCATTATACTTGGATCCAGAATCAATGGCTATGGATGCACCAGTCAAGAAATCAGATGACATGTTACCCTATGTAAATCTGTTGCAAAAGAAGCATTAAAGAGCAAAGATATCACTTTGAAGACTAAGGAGATGCCAGGCCAATCCATAGTAGCTTCCTATGCATGTGAGAACTGGACAATGAATAAGAAATACCAAAGAAGAATTGATGCCATTGAATTGTGGTGTTGGCAAAGAATATTGAAAAGTCCATCGACTGCCAGAAGAATGCTCAAATCTGTCTCAGAAAAGGTACAGCTGGAATGCTCTTTGTTGTTTTTGCTGCTAGGTGCCATCGGGTTAGATCTGAATCAACACTGCCTGGTCCGGTCCTGTGCCAGCTTCACGATCCTTGCTATACCTGAGTCCATCATTGTAGCCACTGTATCAATCCATCTCATTGAGGGCCTTCTCCCTTTTCGTTGACCCTCCACTTTACCAAGTATGATGTCCTTCTCAAGGTAATGGTCCCTTCTGACAACATGACCAAAGTACGTGAGATGATGTCTGACCATTTTCACTTCCAAGGAGCAGTCCGACTTTTTCCAGGACCTATCTCTTCCTTCTTTTGGCAGTACTTCCAGTATTCTTTACCAGCACCACAACTCAAAAGCATCAACTCTTCTTTGGTCTTCCTTGTTCATTGTCCAGCTCTTACATGCATATGAGGTAATTGAAAATGTCATGGCTTGCATGAGGTGCACTTTAATCTTCACAGGGACATCTGTGCTCTTCAGCACTTTAAAGAGGTCTTTTGCATCAGATTTCCCCAGTCCAATACATCATCTGACTGTTGCTTCCATTGGTGTTGATTGTGGAACTAAGTAGTATGAAATTGCTAACAATTTCAATCTTTTCTCCACTTATTATGATGCTGGTTATTAGTGTTGTTGTGAGGATTTTTGTTTTCTTTTTGTTGAGATGTAATCCATACTGCAGACTGAAGTCTTTAATCTTCATCAGTAAATGCTTCAAGTCATCCTCACTTTAAGTAAGCAAAGTTGTGTCATCTGCATATGTTGTTGTTGTTGTTGTTATGTGCCGTCGAGTAGGCCCCAACTCATAGCGACCCCTCCTTAGGTTTCCGAGGCAGTATCACTATGGAAGTAGGATTGCCCAACCTTCCTTCCGAGGAGTGGCTGGTGGGTTTGAACCGCCAGCCGTCTGGTTAGCAGGCAAGTGTCTTAGCCACTATGCTACCAGAGCTCCTTCATCTGCATATAGCAGGTTGTTAATGAGTCTTCCTCCAATCCTTCTGTCATGCTCTTCTTCATATTGTCCAGATTCTCAGAATATTTATCCAGCATATAGATTGATTACGCATGGGGAAAGGATACAACCCTGAAACATTATTTTCCTGATTTTAAACCATGCAGTATCCTCTTGTTCTGTTCCAATGACAGGCTCTTGGTCTATGTACAGGTTCCTGATGAGCACAGGCAAGGGTTCTGGAATTCTCCTTAGAAGTGAGAATGGCCAGATTTTGTCTCACCTGCTTTGGTCATGTAAGAAGGGAAAGAACCTCAATAAGATGTATTGACAGAGTGGCTCCCATGATGAGCTCAAACACAGCAAGGATTGTGAGGATGGTCCATGTCTGGGCAGCATTCCATTATGTTGTACATAGGGTCACTATGAATTGGAGCCTACTCAATAGCACCTAGCAACAGCAACAACAAGATCATACAGAAAAGAAGGAGGAGGAGGAGGAGGAGGTGAAGGTGAAGAAATAGGCAAAGTGGAAACTGAATGTCCAATAATAGAATTGTCCCCATCCATGAGAGAGATCTGGTTCAACTCCCAACCAATGCACTTCATTCATAACCACCACCCATCCATCGCTGGAGTCTTGAGTGTTGCTATGATACTGAACAGGTTTCAGCAGAGCTTCCAGACTAAGATAGACAAGGAAGTAAGGCCTGGTGATCTGCTTCTGAAAATCAACCAATGAGAACCCTCTGGAGAACAATGGTCCTATCCACAAGTGATCAGGAAGATGGCTCCAGACCAAGCAGGGTTTGTTCCACTGTGCCTGAGATTGCCATGACTCAATAACAGCTAGCAAGTGTAGTGAACATGACATTATTAAGTTTTCTTATGGTTCTGCAATTGCCAACTGCAAACAATAGGTCATGGTGCGGCCTCAGTTCTCAGTGATGGCATCTGTGCCCACTGGAACCATCACTCTTGCTTGAATGGGACTGGGCAATGCTCTATTGAGTGACTGAAGGTCCTCCCCAAAAAAGGGTGTCCTTATGTCAACCTTCTTTTACAACAACCTGCATGGGTGCAGCTGGAAGTGTAAGAAGTTCGGATGATTCTTGATGCTTGCATCCCCCTTTTATTTCACACTTAAGGCTTGGCGCAGGGTTCTGGTGCACCTATGGAAGTTTGTGAACCACTTTGTGAAGAATTGAGTAATCAGATTTGCTGGTATTTCTGTTGCCGGGGTCAGATTTGACATAGTAGAGGCTTTCCTGTCAGATGGGAAGCTATCAACAGCACGACACATGATGAAGATGCCTCCAGAGCTGAAGAAATAGTTTTCCCTAAGAACAGACTCTTGGCTTGACGTCACCTTTTAGAAGACCAAGTTTCTTCTAAAATTATGCCAGTAAACCTGCATCCACTTTGAAGCTCTGAACATTATTTCCTAAAGTTTTTCTGGTTGCACTAATTACAAGTTAGTAAAAGCAAAGACATCTTAGCTGTGTATGGCAAACTCTAAAAATATACTGCTGACTGGATAAGCCCATGTTCAAAGGCAAGCCAATTCAGCCCAGTGCCTATTATGGATGCCTCAAAGAAAATTATTGAATGCAGCTATTTGAGGGCTGAAATGTGCTCATCATCTTGTAATGAAGAAGGCTAGGAAGTGAATCTCAGTCAAGGTTGCAGTACTCTGCAAAGAAGATTGCAGGAGAGGTCTTGACCACCTGACTAGAGGTGGTCTTTCCCCTCAGTAATAACGGATTCAGTGTTCTGACCTCATATTTCGGACTCTGTGAGGTGGGACTTGGTAAATGAGACATGGGGAAAATGAGGGGTGTGTGGAATACAGGAGGCACAGTAAGACAGTAGGCTGTAATGCACATAGGTGCTTGTGTGGAGAAAATGAAACAATGTGCAGGAGCATGCTTTGTGAGTTAGGAAGTGGTTCCTTAAGGCAAGGAAAAACAAAAGCTAAAATCATGTGTCTGGTACCCAGCTTCAGTGTGTCTACTTGTTCTGTTGGGGTTTGGTGGCTACTAGAAACACTGATTCTAGCTACAGGGTGAGACCATCTTCACAGGTTCCCTGTAATGATATCAATGCATTGGATTGCACCTCAGACAGATGTTTTGCAGCTTCAGACTGACTCCTGGCACTAGCACAGATGAGGATCTTTTTTTTTTTTTTTCCTACACAGTTTGAGGAAAAGAGGTCACATGACTCAGAGAGGAAAGGAGGAAGAGCCTGAGATTCCATCTGCAAAGTGCTCATTGTTGGTTCCTCATTCCCTCTCTCCATTTCAAGCTACTGCCATGGAGTTGATTGCAACTCTTGGCAACCCCCAGTGGGTTTCCAAGGCTGTAAATCTTTATAGAAGCTGACTGCCTCATCTTTCTTCCACAGAGTAGCTTGCAGATTCGAACCATTAACCTTTGAGTTAGCAGCTCTTCCTTTAGAGTCATGTAAACGCAATGGTCAGTGATACAGACCTACTGTGGAAGCTGCAAAATTGCCTCAGTCTGTGCATTTTCAGACCAGAATTCTTTGATGAAGATGGTATTGAGCCAGGGGCAGATATTCAGCTGGGCCATGGCTTAAAATTTCAGAATCACAACAAGGGGAAATTCTCCTTCACCTTTCATTATTCAAAAGTTGTCAGAAGACTGTGACAAATGCCATTGTGATACGAAGCATGATTTGTGATTCTTGTATTCTGAGATCCACTTCTCTTTACAGCATAGATGCAGCACTAAGAAGACTGACTAGAAGCATGTTTACAGGGTTGAAATTAGCTCACTCTAAAGGATTTCCAAAGAAAAGTCTGTTGTAAATCAGAGTGGTCTCCAGTTACCTTGTTTGAAGAAGTGCATTCGAAGGAGGAAATTTTCTTAAAGCAAATGCACCTGTGTACAATATAATTCTGAATTAACAAAAAGATGTACTTGATGGTGGTTTGTAGCTATTATAACGCTGCCATCAGGGTACCAAGAGTATAGAACCTTAATATTTTCTAGAATTTTTCACTTCAATATCCTTGTTATGAAGTGAGATGAACACTGTGTTAACAGTGTCATTCAAGGCAGTAAAGAAGGCCATTTGGGCAGGATGCACAGTGCCAATACACTGGGAGAAACTAGGAAAATTCATTTTATATGATTCACCAAGTATCTTTTCTCTAAGCAATTATTTTACTTTGTGGTTTATACAGTGGCTGGTGGCGATGGGCCTGATGGTTCGTCTTCAAGGCGTGCTGCCCATCTTGGCCATTGTCAGCTTTCTGGAGTGTCCTGCCAGGCCATGGGTCAGTGTGAGAGTGACCACACCCTCTGCTCTGGGACCTAGGCATCTGCATCCATTTCCCCCTCCACTAGTTGCCTCTTGGAGGATCAGCCTTCTTCCCAATAGGGACCTTGCATGAGAAGCTGGAGGAGGGAGAAACAGCTAACTCCTTCCTAATATTTCCTGATGCTTTTCATTACTTCCTGTTTGCATGGGCATCGCTTAGCCTCACTCCTTCCTTACCTGGTTGACTCCAATTTATTCTGGTGGCAACAGCAGATTCCAGCTTTTAGTAATCAGCTTCAATGTACCCTTCAACCCAGCAGCACTCCCTTCTATAAAGTCCGAACCTTTGCTCTGTGAGGCCCCTCCTCCAAGTTTAGAAAAGTTAATTCTTCAACTTCCTCTGTGTGTGGTCCCATTCTGTGGGGTGGTGACTTCTTGCAATTATTGCATGACAGCTTTGTGCTGTCCACTGGTCTTTACTGCTGCCCAGTGAATACTTCCTCATAATAAGTCATCTCTGTTGAAATAACCGGTGTGGTTCTGCTTTCTGATGCGACCCTGGCTGGTCAAGTGACACCCTCATTACACTAGAGCTTTCCAAAAGAAGAGGCAATTCCATCCCTTCCTCCTATTCCCAAATCTACCCATGGGGCCCCCGCTTACTTTAAAAACTGGTCCTGAGAAGCCATCAACAAGGTTACTGGGGGCACCCTGACCTGCAGACAGGGCCACAACTCCATATGGGAAGTTGTTGTTGTTGTTATTTGCTGTCAAGTCAGACCAGACTCATAGCAACCCCTCCTTGGGTTTCTGAGACAGTATCACTATGGAAGTAGATTGCCCAACCTTCCTTCTGAGGAGTGGCTGGTGGGTTTGAACTGCCAGCCTTCTGGTCATCAGTCAAGTGCTTTAGGCACTACACTACCAGAGCTCTCTATATGGCAAGTAGAGAGAGAGAATTCAAACCAAAATTGTGAAATGGAAGCCAGGCAAAATGGAATCATGGGAGCGTTTAAATATTTGTTAATCCTTGTGTGTTTAGAGAAAGGATTTTTATACAGCTCATTTGGAAAGAATGTTCTTTGGTGTAAAACTCTGTTCTATTCATAAATGCTCCCTTTACCTCACTTTGGCAAATGCCCAGGTCTAGGTTACATGTCTGAGGAGAGCTTTATACAATTAGTACAGACAGCATAAAATTTAACTTCAGTCTGAAAAAATACCCTTCCCCCCATTTTAATGCACAATAATTCCTCAAATTGAAGGCAAATAATTTCTACTTCATGGTATGTTTTCTGCCCACCTGCCTGTGAAAGTTGTTCTCTCTGATTTGTAATTCTGTAAAACTCTTACTCTCATTGGCTTCCACTTTTTATGACAATATCATCATAAAGTAGCTCTTTGTTCAATATCCTGGGATTACACAAACCAAGAATTCTTTTTGGCATGCTCTGTTACACACACATCCTTGAAGGCGTGACTTCGTTGCTAGAGGCCACTGAGGACTGGATGCCCTTTGTGTGTCTTGTAACAACTCTGGAAGATCCAGCGCCACAGCACTGTGTGTAAGCGTTGGAGCTGTCGCACCAACGTCCTGGTCCTTCAGTTCAGCCAAGGGACCTGCCAAATTGGTCCTATCACCCTGAGGAGGACATCTCAGAGGGTAAATGCTTTTGAGGATTTCAATAAAACCTTTATTTTTCTTCACAAATTTTAGTTTTTGAGAAATATTTTAAATACTCAAACAGTGCAAAAAAAGTGAGTTTTCATATGCTATCATTGTTAATTGCCCTCAAGGAAGAGCTGACTCAAGCTGACCTTATGGATATCCAAACAAAATAGTGTTTCCTCTTGCAAATGCTAGTATACTGGTCATAGTCTTGGTATATCGGAGCCCAGTGTGGTCACTGTGTGGAGTATTGTGTCAATAGAACTCATGGACGGTTTTGGCTTACATTCAATTTGACCAAATATGGTATCTTTTTCTAGAGATTAGTCTCTCACACTGATGAGTCCAAAGTTTCCACTCATTGTTGTTAGGTTCCTTCACGTCCATTCCAACTCATAGAGACTTTATGCACAATGGATGCAGCCTGGTCCTCTGCCATGCTTCCAATCATTGCTACGTTTATTATTGTTGCACCCACTGTGTCAATCCATGTCATCGAGAGTCTTCCTCTTTTTCATTGATGCTTTACATTACCAAGCATGATGTCCTTCTCCAGAGACTGGTCCCCTCCTGATAACACATTCAAAGCACTTGAACACGTTGACGATGAGACAGAGGCTCATCATCCTCCCCTCTAAGATGCATTCTGTCTGTACTTCTCTTTGTTTGTTCTTTTGGCATTCAATATTCTTTCCCACACTATAATCCAAATGTGTCAATATCCCTACACAATTTCTCTTGTTGTTGTTGTTGTTGTTTGCCGTCGAGTCAGCCCTGACTCATAGCGACCCCTCCTTGGGTTTCCGAGGCAGTATAACTACGGAAGTAGGATTGCCCAACCTTCCTTCTGAGGAGTGGCTGGTGGGTTTGAACCGCCAGCCTTCTGGTGAGCAGTGAAGTGCCTTAGGCACTATGCTACCAGAGCTCCTATATTACTATCTTTTGACATAACTAAGGAATAAAGCATTTGGCTCTTAACCAAAAAGTTGGCTGCCTGAATCCACCAGCTGCTCTGTGGGAGAAAGACGTGGCAGTTTGCTTCCATAAAGTTTTACAGTCTTGAAAAATCTATGGGACAGCTCTGTTCTGTTCTATAGGGTAGTTATGAGTAGGAATTGACTTGATGGAAGTGGGTTTGGTTTAAGGAATAACTAGTGCATTACTATTGACTAAACCCCATGCTTTGTTGGTATTTCATTGTTTTTTCCCTAATACCATTTATCTGCTCTTGGATCTCATCCAGAATGCTTATCATATTTAGTTGTCATATCTCCTTTGGGTTCCTTTGGACTCTGACAGTTTCTCAGACTTCCCTTATTTTAGATGATCTCAACACTTTCGGACAGTACTCATCATATGTTTTGCAGAAGGTCCTTTAATTGGGTGTTTTATGTTGTTTTGATCCTGGTGAGACTGAGGAGTTGGATGTTTGTGGGGAAGATCTCAGATGTAAAGTACCATTGTCATCACATCATATCAAGGCCACATGTTATCAACATAACTTTTATGATGCATGATGTGAACTTGATCACCTAGCTGGAGTAGGGTTTGCCAAATTTCTCCACTGTAAAGTTACTTATCCCCTATTTTCATGCTCTACTATTTGGAAGAGATCACTGAGTGTAGCCCACACCTAAAGGGAGAGGAGGACCTCTAGTAGCATAGTGTCTAAGGCACCTGACTGCTAACCAGAAGGCTGGCAGTTCAAACCTACCAGCCACTCCTTGGAAGGAAGGTTGGACAATCTACTTCTGTAGTGATACTGCCTCAGAAACCCAAGGAGGGGTCGCCATGTGTCAGGTCTGACTCAAGGGCACATAACAACAGCAACAACAAAGGGAGAGGAGGAGAGTTACACTATTCTCACCAATGACAGAGAATCTAGCTAAATTATTTATTCAATCAATTATTTATATTAGTATGGACCACAGATGTTTCCTTGAACTTTTGGCTTGAAATCAATGCCCCTTTGTGTATTTTGTTGCTTGAAGAATTCCATCTTGGGTCATTGGAACTGTTTGAGGTTCATTCGTGTCTTATTGGCGTATCCTATTTTATTTGATTTTTGAGCACTTTCTTGGTTTCTTCTTGGCATGCTTGGACCCTGCATGTACCTGTGTCATTGCTCAGAAGCCTGCTATGCTCTACCGACTTTGGGACTTACAATGGACTTCAGTTAATGGCCTGCTGTGTGGTTTGGTAACATTGGGACTGTTCCTTTTTACTTGTCAACCTTGGGGCTTCACAGCCTCCGCAGTTAGCAGCTGTCTGAGTGAAGAAATGCCTCTAACTCCAGTGGGCCGGGAGCAGGAGGCAGAGCTGGCCCCCAAGGTTGAGGAGCTTTCACCCAGCCCCTAGAGCCCGGAGGTTAATGGGAAAATCTTCTGTTCTGCTTGGAAACGTCAAGAATCTGGATCCATAAACAAATAAAATCTAGCCCAGTACAAGCCATAAAATTGCAGCAACTTTTTTCTAGTTCGAACTAGAACATATCCGAGTAACCCCAAGGACACTGAACCTGGATGACTGAAAAAGTGCAACATGCCCCTTGTTACTCTTATACCCCACACCCACTTGGTGAATGGAAATTTGACCATCCACCACTCTCACCCACCTTCTGGGCCCGCAGGAACTCCATCCCACTCTGTCTGCTTGGACAGAGCCTGGGTGCCTTGCACTGTCCTCCCCCGATTTTTGTTTTGTTTTCTTTTCCTTTTCTCTCTTTATTTTTTTCAGGTTTTTAGTTTGCTGA
The DNA here is from genome assembly GCF_000298275.1 of Orycteropus afer afer. Classification (NCBI taxonomy): domain Eukaryota; kingdom Metazoa; phylum Chordata; class Mammalia; order Tubulidentata; family Orycteropodidae; genus Orycteropus; species Orycteropus afer. The sequence continues at coordinate 401,270 of NW_006921903.1, read as the reverse complement.
CTCTTGTCTGTTTTAAAAGTACTGCTGTTGTTGTTGTTATGTGCCGTCGAGTCAGCCCCGACTCATAGCGACCCCTCCTTGGGTTTCCGAGGCAGTATCACTACGGAAGTAGGATTGCCCAACTACTATTGTTAATACTTTTGAGCTTTTTACTATTATTCTTTATTATTTCCCTCCCAGGTCGTAGTTTTCAGCTTTTTTCTTTTCCCTGTTCCTGGTTGCAATTTTTTTTTTTCCCCCTCATGGTTAACCTCATTCCTTGTTTTGGTTTTTGCATTTTTCCTATTTTTTTCTTCATTATTCTCAATCTCTGCCTTTTTTCTCTTATTGCCATAACCACAGATATTGCAGGTTTTCTTGTTTTTATTGCTGACTTTCTTGTTTGTCTGGAGGGCGCAGCCATTTTGATTGTTTGCACATGGCAGCCATTTTGAATATTTAAAGTGACCAAGGACAAAACATTTTGAATGTTTACAAGTGGCAATCATTTTGGATTTTAAAGTGATAGCATTTTCATTCAGATTCCAAGGACCTAAGAACAGGCAGCAAGGCGGGAAGCAAAGAGAGGACAAAAATTAAAAAAGACAAAGGGGACCAGAACAGATCAAGGAGTCAGCCACAGGGACCCAGGTATAGAGAGGGAACCCAGTCAATGCCCCACAAGAAACATGGCGGGAAGCAGGGAGAAGACAGAAAAGGCAAAGGGGATTGGAACAGATCAAGGAGTTAGCTGTAGGGATCCAGATAATGGTGGTTGGTGGGGTTTCCAACAGCTAAGGGAGACAAACTGATCTATTGGTTTGTCCTACTGTGGTGACATGTTGCTGTGAGACTTGAGGCTGTGCTACTGGTGTTTCAAACCCAATGGGGTGCACCTGTTGCACAGGTATCAGCTCAGCTTGCAGACTGAGACAGACCAGGAAGAAGGAGGAGCCCATCCACTTCTCAAAGAATTGGCCAGGGAAAACCTTATCAATAGCAGAGAAACACTGTCTGATACATTACTGCACAACTTTATGAATAGTGCAGACACATTGTCCAATACAGAGGAGGAAGATGAGTCACTTAGCTTAGAAAGCTCTCAAAGGAGGACTGAGCAAGAACTACATTATCAGATTAAAATAAGCCTTACTCATATGGATAAAGTAAAGTTTTTGAGACTTCAGTTGCTGATGTAGCACCACTCAAATTGAGGAGAAACAGCTGCAAACATCCATTAATAATTGGAACATGGAATGTATGAAGTATGAGTCTAGGACAATTGGAAGTTTCAAAAATGAAATGGAACACATAAAGATTGATATCCTTGGCATTAGTGAGCTGAAATGGACTGGTTTTGGCTATTGTGAATTAGGCAACCATATGATCTACGATGCCGGGAATGACAGTTTAAAGAGGAATGGCATGGCATTCATCATTACAAAGTATGTTTCACTATCTGTCCTGAAGTACAATGCTGTCAGTGATAGAATAATATCCATATTCTATCTAGCCTACAAGGAAGACCCATTAATATGACTATTATTCAAATTTATGCACCAACCACCAAAGCCAAAGATGAAGAAATTTTATTAACTTCTGCAGTCTGAAATTGAATGAATATGCAATCAGGATGTGTTTATTAGTACTGGTGACTGGAATGCAAAAGTTGGAAACAAAGAAGAATCATTGGTAGTTGGAAAATTTGGCCTTGGTGACAGAAATAATGCTGGAACTCGCATGGTAGAATTTTGCAAGACCAACGACTTGTTGATTGCAAACACCTTTTTTCAACAATACCAATGGCAGCTGTACACATGGACTTCACCAGATGGAA
>NW_006921903.1:370316-398696 GCF_000298275.1 Orycteropus afer afer | reverse complement strand
TACCAAAAAAAAAAAAAAAAAACCCAAAAAAACTGGTCGATCTTCATCCATTTCAGGAGATGGCATATGATCTAGAACCAGTGGTACTGAAGGAAGAAGTTGAAGCTGCAATGAAGGAATTGGCGAAGAACAAGGCTCCGGGAATTGATGGGATACCCATTGAGATATTTCAACACATAGATGCTGCACTGGAGGCACTCACTTGGTTATGCCAAGAGATTTTGAAAACAGCTACTTGGCCAACTGACTGGAAGAGTTCCATATTTGGACCCATTCCAAAGAAAGGTGATCCACAGAATGTGGAAATTATCGAACAGTATCATTAATAGTGCACGCAAGTAAGATCTTACTGAAAATAATTCAAAAACGGTTGTAGCAGTATATTGACAGAGAACTTCCAGAGGCACAAGCTGGATTCAGAAGAGGACGTAGAACAAGGGATATCATATCTGCTGTCAGATGGATCTTGGCTCAAGGCAAAGAATACCAGAAAGATGTTTATTTGTGCTTTATTGACTATGCAAAGGCATTTGATTGTGTGGATCATGACAAATTATGGATAACATTGAGAAGAATGGGAATTCCTGAACACTTGATTGTACTCATGAGGAACCTGTACCTTGACCAGGAGGCTGTCGTTCCAATGGAACAAGGGGACACTGCATGGTTTAAAATCAGGAAGGGAGTGCATCAGGGTTGTATCCTTTCCCCATACTTATTCAATCTATATGCTGATCAAATAATCTGAGAAGCTGGACTATATGAAGAAAAACATGGCATCAGGATTGGATGAAGAATTATTAACCTGAGATACGCTGATGATACAACTTTGCTTGCTGAAAGTGAGGATGACTTGAGGCACTTACTGATGAAGATTGAGGAACACAGTCTGCAGTATGGATTGCATCTCAATATAAAGAAGACAAAAATCCTCACAACTGGACCAATAAGCAGCCTCATGATAAATGTGGAAAAGATTGAGGTTGTAAAAGAATTCACATTGCTTGGTTCTACAATTGATGCCAATGGAAGCAGCAGTCAGGACATTAGGTGATGTGTAGCACCGGGTAGGTCAGCTGTGAAGGAACTGTTTCAAGTGCTGAGGAGCAAGGATGTCTCCTTGAGAACTAAGGTGCACTGGCACAGGCCATGATATTTCCCATCACCTCGTATGCATGTGCAAGCTGGGCAATGAATAAGGAAGACTGAAGAAGAGTTGATGCTTTTGAGTTGTGGTGCTGGGAAAGAACGCTGAAGGGACCATGGACTGCCAAAAGAACTAACAGATCTGTCCTGGAAGAAGTGCAGCTGAGATGCCCCTTGGAAGCAAGGATGGCCTGACTTCATCTCACCTACTTTGGTCATGTTGTCAGAGGGGACCATTCCCTGCAGAAGAATGTCATGCTTGGTAAAGTGGAGGGTCGACGAAAGAGAAGAAGGCCTTCAACAAGATGAATTGACATGGTGGCTCTGATGATGGGCTCAAGTATAGCAAAGATCTTGGAGCTGGCGCAGGATCGGGCAGTGTTTCGTTCTGCTGAGCATGGGGTCATATGAGTTGGAAATGACTCAACGACACCTAACTACAAGGACAAAAATCCTCAGTTTCTGGCCCTACAAGATTTTCACAGCTTACCTTATATATCCATTGCCTCAGTCCTAAAATCTATTTCTCTGAGGATCCCTGTTTTTTTTATTTTTTATTTTTTATTATTATTATTTTTTTTTATTAGAGTATGGTATTACAACCAACATCTGAGTGCTAGGTGTGCTCATTGATATTGGAGCATAGACTTCACTTTTGCTAGAATGATTCAGCTTCCCACTAGAGCCAAGATGTTTTTTCAGTCGCTGGACAGATTGGATGCTGTCAGTCAACCTTCCTCCATGTCACACTGCTTAGCCTAGTGGCCTTGGGGAAGACCTGTTACTTCTTTAGACTTGTCGTGTCCTCTGCTGATGGATAACGAATACCGTGGAGAGCTGAACTTCATGTTTATTTGACCCTCTATTCTGTGTGTCATACATATTTTGTGAGTATAAAAAAGTCAGCTTGTGATTTATAACCAAAATGACTGAAATGGAATTTAATTGTTTTAATGATAACTTTGCACAGATTCTGTCAGGAATTACATTCTATTTGTGGTTACGTGGGTAAGAGTTGTACAAGAAAGAACTTAAAATGGCCTGATTATCAAGCGCGCTGAGAATTGTTGTATCTTAATCAAGGTTTACATAAAATGTGTTTTCAGGAAAACATCTCAATTTACTGAAAAAATCATGTTCAGTGAATTTCTTAGAGATATTATATTTGCTCCATTAGAAATGATAAAAATGGCTCCATATGCTGACCAGTAGAGGACTGCTTGTTAATTGCTGAACAGGAAACCAACTCTTAATTTTCTTTCTTTTATTTGAGTCACCAGTGCTAACAAAAGTATGGTTTAGGGAAGAATGAGCCTCAGTTTCTGGCACTACAAGATTTTCACAACTTTCCTCAGTCCTCAAGTCCCCCAAGTCTTTTCAACATGATGTTGAAGATGAACATGATCATGAAACTCACAGTACTTAATAATGTAATCTCAGTCTTATGTAGTGTATAAATAGAAGTATTGCCTTAAATCTTTGCTATGCTTCTAATCTGAAACATTTACTATATTTTGGACTAAAGAGGGCTGGATTTTTTCACACTCCTTCCATCAAGAGGTGGGGTCTATGTCTCCTCCCCTTGAATTAAAATTTGCTTATGGCTGCGTTGATCAGTAGAATGTGGCTCAAGTGACACTAAGCCAATTTCAGACTCAGCCTTTGAGACATCTTGTAGTTTTTGCTTTTATCTCTTAAAGACAGGAGAAGCCTCTATCTTGAGGCCACCATATTTTAAGAAGCCCAAAAAACAGTATGTGAAGACCCTGAAACAACCTTTCTCAACTGGGTTCCCATGACATAATTAAGCTCTAAAATTCTCTGGTATTCATGATATGTAGCAAATTATCTTTTCTCCTATGCATCTAAAAGAGTACCAGTTTTGTACCATCTTTGGGAAATTAGAAAATTTCTATTCAAGTTATATTCCGTGTTTTGTAGCTCAGATGAAGACATTCAACTGATTTGAGGCTGAAACACCAGGTGTCAAGAAGGAGGTCAATGAGCACCAAGAAACCAGACATGTGAGAAGAAAGTCACCTTGGAGGAAGATAATCCCACTCCAGACGAACAAGCTGAGGCCATGTGGATCAGAGACAAACTGCTCAGCTAAGCCTTGCCTAAATTCCCGACCCACAAAATAATGAGTAAAAAGAAACAGGTATTACACATTCTGACATACTCGTATCCAAACCAACCACACTCATGGCCATCCAGTCGATTCTGACTCATAGTGACCTCCACTGGGTTTCCAAGACTGTAAATCTTTATGGAAGCAGACTGCCTTGTCTTTCTCCCATGGGGCAGCTGGTGGGTTCAAACCATCGGCCTTTTGGTTAGCAGCCAAATACTTTAACCATTACACCACGAGAGCTCCTTGACATAGTCAGATAGTTCTTTTTCTTTTCTTTCTTTCATTTTTTTCTGTTCAGGGGCAGTATTCTCACCTGACTCTGACTCTTACTTTTACTTCAAGATCACTTCAGCTCCACTCAGAATGCTCTGCTCTGCTCCCCATCATCTGGCAATGCAATCACTAAAATCTGAAGTCTCAGCAGGTAAGAACTGAAGATCAAACAGCAGCAACACAGCAACCATCTGATCTGTAAATGGTCACAGATGTGTACCAGAGCAGAGAGAGCCTGCTCTCAACTCAGGCTGGTCCCTCAAAAGCATGAGAAGCTCACTGTCAGAAAAACGAAAGAGAAACAGGGAGAACTGTTCTACCAGACATCACATGGACATATTGTCAATTTCCTTAAATAAGTTGTAGATTAAATAAATAAGTTGTAGGCTAGGCTTATTTCTTATTTAAAAGCTAATGAAGTAACAGAGGTTCTTACTTCATTCACATTATAGAACAAAATGTATTTTGTAGTCATTTGTGACTTTAGTCTGAATATACATGTGTATTCATATCTATATATTTTTCTATGTGGATCATAAGAAAGGATGAATAACATTGTAAAGAATGGGAATTCCAGAATACTTAATTGTGCTTATGAGGAACCTGCACATAGACCAAGAGGCTGTCATTTGAACAGGACAAGGGTATACTGCACGGTTTAAAATCAGGAAGGGTGCATTTCAAGGTTGTATATATTCAATATTTATCATGAGCAAGTCCAAGAAGTTAGATTCTATGAAAAAGAACACAACATCAGGATTGGAGGAAGACTCATTAACAACCTACCATTTGCAGATGACACAACTTTGCTTGCTGAAAATGAAGAGCACTTGAAGATCTTATTGATGAAGATCAAAGACTGCAGTCTTCACTATAGGTTACCCCTGTAAAGAAAACAAAAATATGCACAACTGCACTAATAAGCTACATCATAATAAATGGAGACAAGATTAAAATTCTCAAGGTTTTCCTTTTACTTGGATCTGCAATCAATGTCCGTGGAAGTAGCAGTCAAGAAATCAAATGGCATATTGCATTGAGCAAATCTGCTTAAACAAACCTCTTTAAAGTGCTAAAAAATAAAAAAGCAAAACTATCAGTTTCAGGACTGAGATGCCCCTGACCCAAGCCATGGTATTTTCATTTGCTCCATAGCATGTGAAAACTTGACAATGAGTAAAGAAGACCAAAGAATGATTCTTCAAATCGTAGTGTTGATGAAGAAGATTGAGCATTTCATGGACTGCCAAAAGAACTAACAAATCTTTCTCGGGAGAAGTACACCCAGAATGTTCCTTAGAAGCAAGGATTAAGAGACTTCGTTTCACAAACTTTGGTCGTATTATCAGAAGGGACCAGACGCATATCATGCTCAGCAAAGTAGAGGGTCAGAGAAAAGGGAAGTTCCTCAACAAGATGAATTGACACAGTGGTTGCAACACGGGGCTAAAACTCAAATATTTTTCTTTAAAATGAGTACTAGAAATGTGGTAAGACTATACCCTGACAAAGGCAGAAAACCTGTGAGAAAAACCAAGCCAGACCTGTTGAGTTTCAGCTCCTAAAATTTTTACTGTACATCAACAACAGTGTTTTTGTTGCTATGCCCCCTAACTTGTGAACCTTATTGTAGAGATGGTGGGTTGTAGGAAACTAAAATCCCATCCTTGTCACTGATGTAACAACATAAAAAAAAAAAAAAAAAAAAAACTCACCATGTCGAGTTGGTCCCAACTCATAGTGACCCCTCTTTCCTTGGATTTCCAAGGAGGTATCTCTAAGTAGATTGCCCAACTCTCCTTCCGAGGAGTGGCTGGTGGGTTTGAACTGCCAGCCTTCTGAATAGCAGTCAAATGCCTAAGGCATTACACCACCAGAACTCCCAAACAACATCAAGGGTAATCTCAATTGATTTAGTTGGACCTGGTGAGTCTACACATATTAAACCAATTGCTTTGGTGTTGATTCCAATTCATGGTGACCTAATGCATGTCAGAGTAGAGCTGTGCTCCTGGAGTTTTCAGTTTTTTTTTTTTTTTTCCCCCAGAAGCAGATTACCAGGCCTTTCTTCTGAGACATCTCTAGGTAAGCTCGAACTCCTAACCTCTCAATTAGCAGCCAAGCATGCTGACTGTGTGCATCACAACACAATCCCAGAGGGAGGATTCACAGGGATAAGATCTTATGTTGCATTTGATTGAACAGCTTAGTTTCACTAATACGAATTTTGATTATACCTTTGTTAGTTGATATATTCCATTGATGTTAAAATACTATGCAATAAAACATTTTTTTTTTTTTTTTTTGGAAAGGTATTTTTCTCAGTATCAGATTATAAGGACAGTGAAAATTGGCATTTCCTTAAACAGCAAACCTTTTCCTGATCTAGGATTATTCATTTTATGGTCTGTTCCCCAGAGGATGCATTCAGGGGAATGAAAACAAAGCATATACTACGAACATGGCATGTACAATCCCTGTCACTTCTAGAGGATGTCAATGTGGCCAAGAGAACTATTCAGATCATGACCCAAAAGGCCAAAGCTTTAGAGCGAATGCTAGCTCCTTGGTCAGACATAGCGGAGTAAGGTCCCCAGTCTTCCTTTCTTCAGGGTGGGGATTCTCACTCATGCTCCTGTTGACTCCAGCATCCATGGAATATATCCTTAGTCAGAACCCTCTATGTGCCGAAGTCCAGTGTGTAGGAAGGACTTCTCAGGAAGTAAGGACTTTCTATTTTAGCTAAAATTGTATTAGCTAGGGGTTGTGGTGTCTCATGCTCTCTTGGATTCTCTCACTGTCCTCAAGCTTGAAAGTATACTGCACTTTCCTTTGTGGAAGGGACTATGGTTGTCACTGTCCTCAACCAGGATTGATGTCCTGTATCTCTCTGTGGTCATCCAATCACTCACCTCCTCTGGGCATACCAGGCATTGCTCTAGAGAGTAAGCCACATCCTCCCAACTGATGTAGTCAGTGAGCCCAGGCCTCTGAGCTGCCCTCCAGCAATGATTTCCCATTCAGGCCAACCTTCTGCCACCCAATGCTCTTCAAAGTTGTGCACAGATTGGGGGTGGTCATTGCTCTCCCAGGACCCCAGCTCTGTATCTTCCCTGGAGTGAGCTGTCTTTTCCCCTCTGAGGTTCTTGCTTCTCGTTTCTCCTGTTGCCTCATTTCCTGGACCACTGGGTTCGGAAGATCCCAGTTGTCATCACAAACGCATGGCCTCCTTCTCAGTTACAGCGTAGTTTATCTGAGTCCTCTCCTCAAATCATCCCTGGGTAATGCTATCAGTTAAGGTGCTCAACTGCTCATAAAAATATTAGAGGGTTGAATAGACTCAGAAGTACCTCAAGGAAAGGCCTGGGGACCTATATATGAAAAATCAGACGTTGAAAACCCTCTGGATCCGCTTTCCTCTGACACATGTGGGATTGCCTTGAGCCAAAGTTGACTCAAAGCAAATGTTTTGATGTCTCCAACCCCTGCCTTAGTTAGGTCCTTGCTTGGTTAGGATGAGCCACATCTAAGCTATTGGGTGGAGGAAGTTGTCCCCTCTCCATGTGAATCTGCATTCTGACTTCTAGTAGCCATGAGGTCACCTTGTTTCAGAATTCTGCTTATTGTTTTGAAGGGGCTATCCACTACTCAAAGAATTGGCTAGTGAAAACTTTATGAGTAACAGTGAAACAATGTCTGATATAGTACTGAAGTACTGAGAAAAGAGAATACTTTTTTTGGTGCTGGGTTACAGAGGACTGGGCTAATTGATCAACCTTGGAAGAGAGTTTGTGCCTTCTTTCTCAGGATCCAGATTGATTTGTCCTTTATATGAGTCAGAAACCAAAGGTTTCTTTCATACCTGGTTACAAAACAAATCATTTGCTTATAAACATAGCCAATTGGCGTTGATTTAGCAGTAAGTATGGTCATCTCAGATGAGGACTTGAGGCTACAAAGATGAGCAAGCCTGGCCCCTCCCTCCTGCATCACCATTGGAGCCCAGGCCCACCCAGCACTGTGCTCATACCTGAAGGCCAGTTAAGCCAGTTGTAGTCCAGTCAGCCCCTTGGCCTCAACTTATGGCTACCTTATATGTTTCAGGAGCTCTGTTGGTGTAATTCCTAAGGTATTTGACTGCTAACCAGAAGGCTGGTGGTTCAAACCCACCAGCCATTCCTCAGAAGTAAAATTGGGCAATCTATTCTCATAGAGATACTGCCTTGGAAACCCAAGAAGAGGAGCTATGAGTAGAATTGACTCAATGGCAGTGAGGTTTTTTTTTTTTTTTTTTTAATGTGTGTCAGAGTAGAGCTGTGCTCCATAAGGTTTTCAAGGATTTTTCAGAAGTAGATCACCAGGCTTTCTTTCCTAGTGCTTTTGGGTAGTCTTGAACCTCTAATCCTTCAATTAGCAGCATATTAACTGTTTGCACCATCCAGGGACTTCTGTGCTTGATATACTCAATGTCCTTGAATAGAGCAGTTCACAAATGTAAATGACCAAAACATCTACGCTTGTTCCCACTTTGTCAGCAAACTCAGGGACAGGAATATTATGATGTCAAACAAAGTAAAAAAGCCCTGGGTCTAGAATGCAGGGTAATGTGCAGATGGAAGGAGAAGGGCTGTTTGTAGACAATTTCAGTAGCCACAGCAAGGACAAACATCCAGAGTTGGGCCGTCCTTATAATCGGTTTCACAAAGAGTTCATTCAAGAAAGGGAGGAGATCTTCCTCTGTAGAGTGCCAGTACTGAATTCCATATTCATACAAATATCGGCAGTTTTGTCCTGGCACATTAACTGGGTGACATTTGCATTTAGCCAGATTGCATTATGGGTCCTACAGTGTGAACACTCCCCAAAAGGGATGCAAAAGAAAAATAAGTGGAGGAGCAAGTTGCTGATTCTGAATCTTATTTACTACAAACATTTCTTAATTACCTTTGCATTGAGTATCTTGTACATAATTCAGCAAGCTGTAACATATGTTATGCAAATTTTAAAGAAAATGACTGTTTTCAGCAGAATGTGACTAAAAATTTAGTAATAGGACAGCATTTCTGATTTTTGATTGTTTTATATTAATGTTCTATGGAAATGTCTAAGGAGCTCTGGTGGTGTAGTCTTTAAGACATTTGGCTGCTAACCAAAAGTTTGGTGCTTTGAACCCACCAGTTGCTCTGTAGAAGAAGATGGGACAGTGTTTTGGTTATCTAGTGCTACTCTAGGAGCTCTGGTGGTGTAGTGCCTAAGGTATTTGATTGCTAATCAGGTGGCTGGTGGTTCAAACCCACTAGTCATTCCTCCTAAGGAAGACTGGTCAATCTTCTTCCACAGAGATACCACCTCAGAAACTCAAGGTGGGGTCACTATGAGTCAGAACTGACTTGACAGCAGTGAGAGTCTTATTCTAACAGAAGATACTACAAATGGGATGGCTTTAAAATATAGGAATTTATTCTCTTACACTTTTGGATGCTGCAAGTCTAAGTCCCAAGTGCCAGGCTCTAGGGGCTGGGTAAAAGCCTTGCGTTTCAGCTCTGCTTCTTGCTCCTGGCCTACTGAAGCTAACAGTATCTCTTAACTCAAGTAGCTGCTGGTGCTGAGGTTGAGAAACCCAAGGTCAACAAGTGAAAAGGCACAATTCCAATATTATCAAACAACATGACTGGCCATTGATTCAAGTCCATTAAAAGTACCAAGATGGTGAAAGCATGGCAGCATGCTGAATGAAGGCTTGGCTACATGATGGGTTCAAGTGTGTCAAAAAGCTGGAGACCATTCCCAAAGCTGTTTCTTATATACAGGGAGCAGATCACATCCCAAAAGCAGCTACTCAGGGGCTCATGGTAGATTCCACCATGGAGCTGATTGCCAGTCTCATCATAGGGAGTAACTACAATCAGCTGTCCAGCCACTCAACACCAGGCCCAACAAAGTTGACATATAACATTAACTACCACAGGAAATCTGCTTCTGTAAAGATATACAGCCCTCAAAACCCAACAGGGGTTACTATGAGCTGGAATTGACTGGATGGCAGTGACTTTGGTTTTCTTTCTTTAATTTTTTTTTTTTTTTTAATTATAGCAATGCCTCGGGCACAAAAAGTTTTAGCACTAGTTCTTTTATTCATTAAGATAGTCATCCCCAAAATATTTATTAGTTATCTGCTTTATGTCAGACGCTGGACTTGGTCCTGGGATACAATGTTTTATTAACAACAATCACTGTCATCCATTAATGTATAGTTGAAAACTCAGGTGGCTGCAGTGGCCACTAAATATGCAGGTAGATAGGGCTTGATGGGAAGCATACATGACATCTAAAAGGATCCAGCACCACATAGTTGGTAGACAGTTGCCTACAGATAGCAGCCCCAACAGTCCCAGACCACACAGTTTGTTAATAGAAGGCCAGAGTTTAGGGTTTTAATATGGAAATGGATCATCTCACTTAAATAATACTGACAATTAATTTAATTTTTGAGAGAAACCACTGTGCAGATCAATCCAAACTTACCAATGAAGTGGAATCAGTTTCAGGGCAGTCACTTTGTAAATATGTAAGATCAAGTAGAGTAAGGAAGGACGAGAAGGTGAGAGAAAGGAAAAGAAAGAAGAGAGAGAGGAAAGGAGGGAGGCAAACAAGACTCACTAGTCACCTCTTTCCCCAGCATGTGAGCAGCATCTATGATGTGCACATCTCTACAGAATGTGTGTGGCCCTTGCCTGAGAAGAATATTTAGTACTGAAGACCCAGGAAACTTCCTATCAAGAGGATAATATTTACCTTGATTTACCTTTGTTGTTATTGTTGTTATGTGCCATCAAGTCAGACCCGACTCATAGTGAACCCTCCTTGGATTTCTGAGGGGTATCACTTTGGAAGTAGATTGCCCAACCTTCCTTCTGAGGAGGGGCTGGTTGGTTCAAACCACCAACCTTCTGGCCAACTGCCAAGTGCCTTAGGCACTATGCTACAAGAACTCCTTGATTTATCTTTAGTAAGTGCTTATAGCCACTACTCATATGCCTGTTGATCGTACAGTGGTGGTTTGCATGTTGAGGTGATGCTGGAAACTATTCCAGCAGTATTTCAAGTATAAGCAGGGTCACCCATGGTGGATAGGATTCAGTGGGGTTTCCAGACTAAGACTGAATACAAAGAAGAAAGAGGTGTTCAACTTCTTAAACCTTAGGAAAGTCAGAAGAGACTATTCCCTGGAGAAGGACATCATGATTGGTAAAGTAAGGGGTCAGTAAAGAAGAGGAAGGCCCTCAGCAAGATAGATTGACACACTGGCTTCAGTGATGGGCTCATGTATTGCAAAGATTGTGAGAATGGAAAAGAACTGAGCAATGTTTTGTTCTGTTGTACACAGGGTCACTATGAGTTGGACTGATGGCACTTTACAGCAACAACACCAAAAGGAAGACCAGTTAAGACTACTATTATTCAAATTTATGCACCAAGCAAAAGAAGAAGAAATTGAATGTTTTTATAAAGGTCTTCAATTTTAAATTGGCCAAACATTCAGTCAAGATGCATTGATATTTACTGGTTATTGGAATGAACAGGTGGGAACAAAAAATTTGGTAGTTGGAATATGTGGCTTTGGTGATAGAAACTACATAGGACACTTAATGACAGAATTTAGTAATTCCAATGACTTATTCATTGCAAATACATATTTTCAACAGCATAAATGATAGCTATACATGTGGACCTCACCAGATGGACCATACAGGAATCAGTTTGACTACATTTGTGAATATAGGTAATGAAGAGGCTCACTATCTTCAGCCAAAACAAGGCCAGGATCTGACTGTGGGAAAGATCACCAATTACTCATATATAAGCTTACGTTGAAGCTGAAGAAAATTAAACTAAGTTCATGAGAGTCAAAATATGACCTTGATTATATCCCACCTGAATTTAGAGACCAACTGAAGAACAGATTTGACACAATGAACACCAATGACAGAAAACAGATGAGTTGTGGGATGACAACAAGAACATCATGCATGAAGAAAGCAAAAGGTCATTAAAAAGACAACAAAGGAAGAAAAGACCAAAAATGGATGCCAGAAACGACTCTGAAACCTGATGGACTGCCAAAAGAATGAACAAATCTGTCCTGGAAGTAGTGCAGCCAGAATGCCCTTTAGAAGTGAGAATGGCTAGAGTTCATCTCATGTACTTTGGTCCTGTTGTCAGAAGAGGTAAGTGCATGAGAACCAAAATGCAGCCTTGATTATATCCCACCTGAATTGAAAGATTATCTGAAGAACAGATTTGACACAGTAACACCAATAACTGAAGACTAGATGAATTGTGGGATAACATCAAGGGCATCATAAGTGAGGAAAGCAAAAGGTCATCAAAGGGACAGGCAAGGAAGAAAAAATGAAAATGGAGGTCAGAAGAGATTCTGAAATTATTCTTAAATGGAAAGTATCTAAGTGAAGAGAGAAAATGATGAAGTAAAGGACTTGAACAGAAAATTTCAAAAGGCACCTCCAGGACACACACTAAAATATTAAAATGAAATGTGCAAAGCTTTGGAGGTAGAAAACAAAAGGAAAGAACATACCCAGCATTTCTGAAGCTGAAAGAACTGAAGAAAAAATTCAAGCCTCGAGTTTTAGAGTTGTAATATTGAAGAGTTCTATGGGCAAATTATTGGATGATGCAAGAAGCATCAAAGGAGATAAAAGGAATACACAGAATAATTGTACCAAAAAGAACTGGTCGATCTTCAAACATTTCAGGAAGTAAGATATGATCAAGAACTGATAGTATTGAAGGAAGAAGTCCAAGCTGCACAGAAGAAATTTGTTAAAAGCAGTAACTGAGGGATTTAGCATCGTGGCAGGATACAAGGTCAACATCCAAAAAATCAGTTGGATTCCTCTACACCAGCAAAGAGATTGCTGAAAAAGGAATAAGGAAATCAATACCATTTACAATAGCTATCAAAAAAATAAAACACTTGGGAATAAATCTTACCAGGGACACAAAACACCTGTACAAAGAAAACTATAGAAGACTACTTCAAGAAACCATAAGAAATATGCATAAATGGTAAGAACATACCATGCTCGTGGATTGTTGTTGTTGTTGTTAAGTGCCGTCGAGTCGTTTCCGACTCATAGCGACCCCATGCACAGCAGAACGAAACACTGCCTGATCCCGCACCAGCCCCACAGTCCCTGCTATACTCGAGCCCATCATCGCAGCCACCGTATCAATCCATCTCGTTGAAGGCCTCCCCCTCTTTCGTCGACCCTCCACCCTACCAAGCATGACATCCTTCTCCAGGGAATGGTCCCTTCTTACAACATGACCAAAATAGGTGAGACGAAGTCTGGCCATTCTTGCTTCCAAGGAGCATTCTGGCTGCACTTCCTCCAGGACAGATCTGTTAGTTCTTTTAGCAGTCCATGGTACTTTCAGCATTCTTCGCCAGCACCACAACTCAAAAGCATCAACTCTTCTTCGGTCTTCCTTATTCATTGTCCAGCTCTCACATGCATACAAGGTGATTGGAAATATCATGGCTTGTGTCAGGCGCACCTTAGTCCTCAAGGATATATCCTTGCTCCTCAGCACTTGAAACAGTTCCTTCGCAGTTGACTTTCCCAACTTTTGCTCGTGGATAAGAAGATTGAAATTGTGAAAATGTCAATTCTACCCAAAGCAATCTATACATTCAATGCAATCCCAAACCAGATCCTACCAGCATTCTTTAAGGATATGGAAAAAACAATCATTAACTTTATATGGAAAGGAGACCTTGGATAAGAAAAGCACTACTGAAGAAGAAGAACAAATTAGGTCTCACATTGCTGGATCTCAAAACCACAGTAGTCAAAACTGCCTGGTATTGGTACAATAGAAGACACATGTTGTTGTTGTTGTTGTTATGTGCCATTGAGTCAGACTTGACTCATAGCGAACCCTCCTTAGGTTTCCGAGGCAGTGTCACTATGGAAGTAGATTGCCCAACCTTCCTTCCAAGGAGTGGCTGGTGGGTTTGAACCACCAGCCTTCTAGTTAGCAGTAAAGTGCCTTAGGCTCTACACTACCAGAGCTCCTGGCAGACACATAGACCAACGAAATAGAATTGAGAACACAGAAATAGATCCATCAACCCATGGTCAGTTAATGTTTGACAAAGGGCCAAAATCCATTAAATGGGGGAAGAGATTGTCTGTTCAACAAATGGTGGTGGAAAAACTGGCAGGAAAATGAAACAAGATCTGTACCTCACACCATACACAAAAACTAACTCCAGATGATCAATTACTTAAACATGAAACCTAAAACTATAAATTTCCTCAAGGAAAAACTAGGGGGAAATTTCGGGGCCCTCCTATATGGCATAATAGACTATCAAGCATAATCCAAAGTGCAAACAACAGAAGATAAACTAGATGAATGAAGCCTTCTAAAAATTAAATTTTTATGTGCTTTCAGAGACTTCTCCAAAAGTGTCAAAAGAGAATGTACAGATTGAGAAAAAATATTTGGCATGACATACCTGACTAGGGATTTATCTCTAAAATTTATAGAAGACTCCACACCTCAACAACAAAAAGACAAAAAATTCAATTTAAAAATGGGCAGAAGACATGAATAGACACTTCACCATAAAAAATATTTAGCCAACAAGTACATGAAAAAATACTCATGGTTATTAGCTATTAGAGAGACGCAAATCAAAACAACAATGAGATACCATCTTGCCCCAGCACTAGTAGCAAAGTTCAACATGACAGAAAATAACAAATGCTGGTGAGGGTGTGGAGAGATTGGGATTCTTATACTCTGCTGGTGGGACTGTCAAATGATGCAACCACTGTGGAAAGCAGTATGGCGATTACTTAAAAAGTTGGAATTAGAAATACCATTTGATCCAGCCATTCCATTATAGGTATATATCCTAAAGAAGTGAGAACCAGGACAAGAACAGATATATGCACACCCATGTAGGAGCTCTGGTAAGCATAGTGCCTTGACTGCCAACCAGAAAGCTGGCAGCTCAAACCCACCAGACACTCCTCAGAAGGAAGGTAGTGCAATCAACTTCCATAGTGATACCTCCTTGGAAACCCAAGGAAGTGTTGCTAGGAGTCAGGTCTGACTCGACAGCACTTAACAACAACAACAATAACAATGTTCATCACAGCCACAGCACTATTTACAATAGACAAAAGATGGAAACAAACTAGGTGTCCTTCAACAAAAGAATGGATAACCTAACTTGGGACATACACACAATGGAATACTACACAATTGTAAAGAATAGCGTAGAATTGGCAAAACACTGTATAACATGGATGAACTTGGAGGATATTATGCTGAGTGAAATAAGTCAATCACAGAAGGACAAATATTGTATTAGTCCATTATTGTAAAAAGTCAAGGAAAGGTTTCTATATGGAAGGAGATTTTCTTTATTGGTTACCAGGGGTGGGAGGGTAGGGTAGGGAACACTGTTGGATAGGTAGAAACAAGTATTGACTTGGGTGAAGAGAAGGGCAATGTACCAAATGTGAATGATCAACATGGTATAGCATTGAGGAAGAGAAAGACATAGAGTTGTGCATGGGAGGTACAGATAACAAAGATGAACCATGAACCCTTTTGCATGTAAAATATTGTATTGTCATTAATGGCAAATACTGACATAGAAGTGGATAGATGGGTGGACAAGCTGAACCATTAGATATATCTGTGGAGTGGGGACTGTGCCCACGACCATGTATAGTGTTAGAAGACAATATTTCGACAAGTGTATTTGT
Source organism: Orycteropus afer afer (assembly GCF_000298275.1). Lineage (NCBI taxonomy): Eukaryota > Metazoa > Chordata > Mammalia > Tubulidentata > Orycteropodidae > Orycteropus > Orycteropus afer. The sequence continues at coordinate 383,330 of NW_006921903.1, read as the reverse complement.
ATGTTCTGTAAGAATCCCCAGGTAATACAATAGAGCTGACAAGGAGCAAAGTTGTAGCCATTTCTTGGCCACAGCCAGCTACCCAGGAGGAGTGAGTAATTGGACCTGTGGGCTTGGGACCATAGTTGTAAGGGATATCAAGCTCAATTGACATAACATACTACACAAAATCATTGTTCCACATCCTACTTTGGTGAGTAATAACAGGGATCTTAAAAGTTTTCAAGTGGCCATCTAGATCCAATGATGGGTCTCTCCTCATCCACAGCCAAGAAGAATGAAGAAAACCAAAGATGCATGGAAACAATTAGTCCAAGCAACTGGTACACCATGCAATCCTCAGCCTATACAACTATGAGACCAGTAGAACTAGATGGTGCCAGCTACCACTGTCAACCACTTGGAGGGGGATCTAGGTAGGAGATCTTGGATAGACTGGGAGAACAATGTGGAACAAAACACAAAATAATTAAAAAAAAAAAAAAAAAAAGACCAGATTTGCTGGTCTGACAGAGCCTGAAGTAACCACTAAGACTATGGCCCCTAGTTGCTCTTTGGGTCTGGAATAGAACCCATTCCTGTGGCTTCAAACCAAACAAACAAAAAAAAAACAGGTCTATGAGCTGAACATTCACATTAGGTAGATACTCTCCTTGGAAAGATCAATCATGGGAGAATAGAAGACCTGTGTATGCACAGGGAGACAGCTCGAGTGGTAGTAGTGCATGGCAGGGAAGGACACAGGGAAGAGGTAACTACTATGGGGAGAGAGTGGGAGGGGAGCTGTTGCATTGTGGGAAATTATAGTCAATGCCATGAGATAAAGTGTATGTGAGCTGTTGTATGGAAAACGAATTTGTTCTGTAAACTTTCATCCAAATCATAATAAAAACTAAAAACAAAACAAAACAAGGTTTGAGGAATTTGGTGAAATACCATTGAAATGTTTGAACATATGAATGTGACCCTGGAAGCACTCACTCATTTATGCCAAGAAATGTGGAACAGATACCTGGCAAAAAGACTAGAAGAGATGCAAATTTGTGCCTATTCCAAAGAAATGTGATCCAACTGATTGTGGAAATTATTGAACCATCTAATATACATCACACACAAGTAAAAATTTGCTGATGATAGTTCAAAAACAATTAAAGGAATATATTGATGGGGAACTTCCAGAATGGCAAGCTGGATTCAGAAGAGGGCATGAAGCAAGAGATATCATTGTTGATGTGAGATGGATCTTGGCTGAAAGCAAAGAATACCAGAAAAATGTTCACCTGTGTTTTATTGACTATGCCAAAGCATTTGACTGTATGGACCATAACAAGTTATTGATAGCATTGCAAAGAATGGGAATTAAAGAACATTTAATTGAGCTCCTCAGAAATCTGTACATAGACCAAGAGCCAGTCACTAGAACAAAACAAGGGGCACTGCATAGTTTAAATCAGGAAAGATGTGCATCATGGTTTATCCTTTCCCCATACTTATTTAATACATATGCTGAGCAAATAATCCAAGATGCTGAACTACATGAAAAAGAACAAGGCATCAGGATTGGAGGAAGACTCATTAACAACCGGCAATATGTGGGTGACACAACCTTGCTTGCTGAAAGTGAAGAAGACGTGAAGAACTTACTGATGAAGATCAAAGACTACAACCTTCAGTATGGATTATATGTCATACAAAGAAAACAAAAAAATTATCATAATTGGACCAATAACTGACACCGTGATGAATGTAGAAAAGATTGAAGTTGTGAAGGATTTCATTTTACTGAGATCCATAATCAACACCCATAGAAGTGGTGCTCAGATTTACATGGGGCCTGGCTACCTATGCCACCCAGTCAGAAAGGGATCATAGTTGGAGATCCTGGAAAGTGTGAGAGAATAAATGTGGAACAAAATCAAAAAACATAAAAAAGACTAGGTTTACAGGTAGGATAGAGACTGGTGAAACACCAAGACTACGGCCCGAGTCACCCTTCAGGCCTGGAACTGAACTCACTCCTATGGCTTAACTCTCAGCCAAACAACAGACAGGCCTACGAGCTGAACACCTACACCAGGGAGATTCATCCCTTAGAACAATCAGCAACGGGGGACCTGGAGGTCAACATCTGGACAGAGAAAAAGGCAGGCAGGCAGGAATCGAGGCAAGAAGGACACAGGAAAGGGTAACCACAGGGAGAAGTGGAAGGAGAGCTGTTCCATTGCAGGGAATGTAATCAGTGTCACAAAACAAAGTGTGTATGACTGTTGAATGTGAAACGAATCTGCTTTGTAAAATTTCACCCACATCACAATGTTGTTGTTGTAGTTGTTATGTGCCGTTGAGTCAGACCTGACTCATAGCGACCCTTCCTTGAGTTTCTGAGGTGGTATCACTGCAGAAGTAGATTGCCCAACCTTCCTTCAAATCAAAATAAAATGCTAAAAAAAAGAAATCAAGAAACACATCACATTTGGCAAACCTGCTAGAAAAGTGTTAAGCAGCAAAGATGTTACTTTGAAGACTAAAGTGTGCCTCACCTAGGCCATGATGTTTTCAGTAGCCTCATATGAATGTGAAAACTGGACAATAAATAATGGAGACCACAGCATTATTGCATTTGAACTGTGGTGTTGTCTAAAAATTTTGAATGTGCAATGTACAATTTTAAATGTACAATGTACAATTTTTTAAAAAAAAATTTGAATGTACAATTTTTAAGCATAAGAAGCTCTTGTTCCATAGTGGTTAAAACACTCAGCTGCTAACCAAACTTGTAGCAGTTCGGACCCATCAGCTGCTGTGTGGGAGAAAGAAGAGGCAGTCTGTTTCTGTAAAGATTTATTGCCTTGGACATCCTATGGGTGAGTTCTCCTGTCTTAAAAAGGGTTGCTATGAGTTGGAGTTGACGCAGTGGCAGTGCCTTGTGGTTGATGGGTTGCTGAAGAATGAATAAGTCCTTCTTGGAGGAAGTGGAGCCAGAATGATCCTTAGAAGGGAGGGTGGTGAGACTTTTCCTCTCATACTTTGAACTTGCTATTGAGAAGGACCTGTCCCTGGAGAAGGACATCATGATTGGTAAAGTAGAGGGCCAGTGATAAAGAGAAAGACCCTCAAAGAAATGGACTGTCACAATGGCTGCAACAATGACCTCAAGCATAGCACAGGTTGTGTGGAGGGCTCAGGCCGAGGGAGTGTTTCCTTCTGTTGTATGCAAGGCCACTATGAGTTGAAACTGACTTGATGGCACCTCACAATGACAACAGGTCATCACTTTGAATGCATAAACGAGTTGTTATTGTTGACTTATTGCTGTTGTTATGTGCCACTGAGTCAGACCCGACTCCTAGTGACACCTCCTTGGGTTTCCGAGGCAGTATCACTATGGAAGTAGATTGCCCAACCTTCCTTCCGAGGAGTGGCTGGTGGCTTTGAACCTCCAGCCTTCTGGTTAGCAGTCAAGTGCCTTAGACACTATGCTACTAGAGCTCCTTGTTGACTCATAGAAACCCTATATATAGCAGAACTAAATACACTCAACGTGGCATAATGCCTAAGGCATTTGACTGCTAAACAGAAGGTGGTGTTTCAAACCCTCCAGCCACTTCCAGGAAGACTGGGCAATCTACTTCCGTAGATATACTGCCTCGGAAACCTAAGTAGGGGTCACTATGAGTTGGATCTGACTCCACAGCAAAGAGTTTAAATGAACTCACACAGGACTCTTTAATTTCATCTGTATTGATGAAATGTGTTGGCAGGGACTTGGGCGGTCAGTTAATTCCTCCGTCTTTAGATCTTCATCTGAGAAGTGCAGCCCCAGCCCTCTGGGCCTGGAGTTTCCAGGGCCCTGTTCCTTGCTGGTTTTGCAAGCTGGTTTTGCAGCTAAGTTGTCTCCTTATGGACCCATTCACAGGACTGAGCACAATTTGTTTTCTTATTCAGATGATTGGACTGGCTGCCAGAACTGCACGGAACATCTGCAGTTGCAGATTTCAGACTTAGCGAACTCTGTTGTTGCTCACATTTTAGTCTCCACTGTCATATCTTTAACACTTTTTATTTCCTAATATTCCCTGTGTTTGACAGCACATTCTAACCTCTGACACTAGGAACTCAGTCAATAAACCTCCATTCTTTGATCCGCAGGATTATGGGATTTCTTTTTATGCAAAGGGAAACATCAGGATAAGCAAACACGGGAGGAGCAAAACCCCAGTGGAGCAAAGGAGTTTGAAGACGGAGAAGAAACAATTCCCCAGTGTTTGTAATGCAAACCTGCCTGGACATCTGAGCCATACTTACCAGCTGCATGAAATAAGACCAGACACAAGACTTAGAGGGGGCATTTCTGCACAATAATTTGTGGTGCAGTGTAACTTTCTCCTAGATGTTTATAGGAAATGTACTCTTTTTCGGTCATTTAACCTTGAGATTATTGACAATACAAGGCACGAATCCATACATATAGCATTTCTGAAGCAATCAAGCCCCTGAAGCCTCAGAGATTGAGGTAACACTGTTTCCTCAACCCAGGCCCCAACAATGCTTGCAAGGGAAGAAATTCTCATCATTGTGGTTGTACTTTTCGATGGGTAGTCCTTCAGCCCCAACACTGCAGAAGAATCCTCGTGTGTTCCCACGTGAATACAGCCTTTGCCTTCGTCGTGTTTCTTAACTTCATTGATTCTGTTATGCATTTCCCAATGATGATGAATTTCTCTTCTTAAAACAACAACAACAACAAATTCACAGTCAAATCTGACTCATAGTGACCCCCTGGGTTTCCGAGGTGGCAAATCTTTATGGGAGCAGATTGCTCAGTTTTCCTTCCTCACAGTGGCTGGTGGGGATAGTGCAAATAGTAAATGAGCTTTCAGCTAACACAAAAGCTGGAGATGCAGTTCCATCTGGAGGTGGCTCGGAAGAAAAGACTGACAATCTACCTCCAAAAAACCAGACAATGAAATCCTCTGGAGCACAGTACTACTCTGATGAGTACAGGGTCGTTATGAGTCAGAGTCCACTGATTATACAACAACAGTTGCTTTTATAGGATACTTGCTCACTTGCAGGGTCACCTGGGTGGTGATGCAGTTTGCATTCAACTACTAATGTAAAGGTTGGGGGTTTGAACCTACCCAGTTGGGCCACAGACTAAAGGTCTGACGCTCTCTTTCTATAAAGATTACAGCCAAGAAAACCCTTTTGAGCAGTTCTATGCTGTCACATCGGGTTTTCATGAGTTGAAATCTATTGGAAGGGAATGGGTTTGATTTGGTGTTTGCTCAATGTCAGAATCAGGGACTGTCTAAAGTGAGTCTATCAGTAGCACACACTTGAGATGTATAAGTTTTCTTGTGTGATTTCCAGCATCCAATGGAAAACTTCCATTAATCATTGTTTGAATTGATGTGAGGACTCAGAAAAATAAAGCTAGCAAACACCAATACAGAATTGCTGCTAAACATGTCATGTATATCCTCTACTCCAACAACACAGAAATTTATACTTCATTAATATTCTTCTCCAGAGAATACCTGCTGGTGGAAGCAGGTGTTCTGCAAATAAAGTGGGCCCCATTTGCCATTGTGTGGTTCCCTAATGAGAAAAGGTCTGCATGCAAATGGGGCTGGACACTATTTTGAAATATTATTATATTTTTTCATTATTATAGATTCCATTTACTTTTTACCCACGAGTTAAGAGCATACTCCATGCTTTTCTGCCTTAGGGGAAATTTGTGGATAGGCAATTTGCTTCCAAAAGCCCACACTCATGCTGAAGATTATGCTAGAGCCCTTAAAGAAAACATTGAAGAAAGAGAGACTGGATGTCCTGGAGTAGTTGGGGGACAGGCAGAACTGCTTATCAATTCCCCCCATACACATACATACATAGTCACCAGAAGAAATTCCTTTAGGCAGGTGCTAGAGGGAGAGAGGACTGTCGGACCTGGCTGCATGTCTTGCTAGCACACCCCTGGAGATAGTAAGATGTAGAGAGGATTGTGAAACCTGGCCTTGTGTCCTGCCAGCACACCCTTGGGAATAGCAAGGTGCAGAGAGGCAGGAAAATTGGTATGATTTAGGAAAGGACATGGTACAATTCACTTGTCTCCAGAGTGCTACTGAGGCCACAGAGAGCTGCTGGGCTTGAACAAGCTACCAAACTGAAAAGGAAATCCATTGGCGTGGAGTTCACTCTAACTCAGAGCCACCCCATGAGTTACAGAGTGAAACTGCTCCATAGAGATTTCATGGCTACAATCACTACAGAAGCAGATCACCAAGTCTTCCTCCCATGGATTCAAACCATCAATCTTTACCTTAGCAGTCCATTGAAAACCTCTTGTACCACCTAGAGACCCTGAAGGAGCTATGCCATAGTCACTATGCCACCAGAGTTCCCAAAGGAGCTACAGGATAATGAATTTTGCTTGGTGACCTTGTTGTTGTTGTTGCGTGCTGTAGAGTCGGATCCGACTCATAGCAACCCTTCCTTGGGTTTCCGAGGCAGTGTCACTACTGAAGTAGATTTCCTCATCTTTCTTCCGAGGAGTGATGGGTGGGTTTGAACCACCAGCCTTCTGGTTAGCAGTCAAGTGCCTTAGGCACTATGCTACCAGGGCTCCCTTGGTTACCTTAGGGTATTGATAAATAAGAATAAACTGGGAATCTTTCTCTTGCTCCTCACTATCAATTACCTGTAAACTTGAGCCCTTTCAGACCTGAGTCATGCACACAACCCTGGGAACAGGTGGAAAACTCCACAAAGACTGGCTTTAAGGTGCAGACACCACTCCTTGGAGGAGAAGACACACACAAAAAAAATAAGATTGGAAGGGATCAATGTGAGTAAAGGAGTTTGGTAGTGTTGAGTGAGTTGGGTTGTTTGGAATTGGGCTATATTGGATGACTTGGGGTGGCTTGGAGTTGGGATGTGATGGGTGAATAAAGTTGCTTGAACTGGGCTTGTACTGAGTGAGTAGGAAATGTTTGTAGCTTGGGTGTATTGGGTGAGTTGGAGATGTTTGGAGTTGTGCTGAGTAAGTTGAGGTTGTGTGGAGTTGAGTTGTGTTGGGTGCATTGGAGTTGAGTTGTGCTGGGTAAATTGAGGTTGCTTCGGCTGGGGTTATGTTCAGTGAATTGCAATTACTAGAATTTGGATTTTGTTCTGTGAGTTGGAATTGCTTGAGTGGGATTTTTCATGAGTTGGGTTTGTTTGGACTTGGGTTGTGTTGGGTGAGTTGGAGTTGTTTGTAGTTGGGTTGTGTTGGGTGACTTAAGGTTGCATGGATTAGGGTGGTATTGGGTGAGATGGAGTTGCTTATAGGGTGAGTACTTACAGGGTGCCTACAGCTCTTTTTCTAATTGTTGAAGATGTTGGGTTAAGGTGTTGATTTTGGCTCTTCTTTTTTGATGTGTGCATTTATTACTATAAATGGGCCTCTGATCACTGCCCTTATTTTTCCTGCTTTATCTTGCTTCTTTGTGTGAACTGTGATGCTTAATTGTATCTGAAATATTATGATGTTTCTGTGTTTATATTTAATTGTTGAGTGTATGTTGGAGTGACTTGCCCAAGATTTTCATTTTCTGTGTTTCGTTTGGATGCTATCTACATAATCTGGATACTGTGCTTCTTTAGTTGGCAGCACTTACACACTCAGCACTTCTCTTCTTTCCCATTGTTAGCCTCCTGTATGTCCCTGACTTCCTTGGAAAAAAGTCCTGTTTTCATTCATATTTTTCAACTATCTGCTGCCTAATCCACTTCTTTATATTTCCTTTCAAAGCTCAGGGATCTGGGATTATCTTCTATATCTCTGTCAATTGGTTTCTCTTTTCTTTCTTGAAGATGGTCTGTGTAGCATGTGTAACTATTCTGCCATCTTACCAGAAGTCCAGTGAGTTTGGTTATATACATATACATATACATATACACATACACATACACATACACATACACACACACACACACACATATGTTGTTGTTAGGCGCCATCTAGTCATGTTTGATTCATAGCAACCATATGTACAACAGAACAAAACACTGCCTGGTTCCATGAAGTATCAAAATCCTTGCTAAACCTCAGCTCATATTTGCACCCACTGAGTTAATCCATCTACTTGATGCCCTTACCCTTTTTAATTGATCTTCCACTTTACCAGGCATGATATCCTTCTCCAGAAAATGATCCCTTCTGAAGCTCTGGTGGCATAGTGCCTAAGGTACTTGATTGCTAACCAGAAGGCTGGTGGTTCAAAGCTACTGGTCACTCCTCAGAAGGAAGACTGAGCAATCTACTTCCATAGAGATACTGCCTCAGAAATGCAAGGAAGGGTTGCTATGACTCAACAGCAGTGAGTTTGATTTTTCATTTTTAGAGTTCTGGTGGTGTTGTGTCTAAGACATTTCAGTGCTAACCAGAAGAATGTTGGTTCAAATCCACTAGCCACTCCCTGATGAAGAATTCAAAAGAATTATATTTAAGTACTTTCAATGGATGGAGGGACATACCAAGGAAAACACTGACAAATTTGAGGGAAAACACAGAGAAAACATTAGAACAATTTCAAAAGAAAATATGAGAACAAAATGACAAAATAAATGAAAATTTGAAATAATACAAAATCTATAGGTAGCAATCCAGAAGATAAACACTACATTTTCAGAAATAGATAACACATTGAACAAGCAAAGGAACAGAATTCAGTCAATGGAAATTGAAGACAAATACCTCTATATTTCTTTGGAAAGAGATCAATTAGAAAAAAGAAAGATCAAAACAAAATGAAGAAAGCCTAAGGTTCATGTGGGACACCATCAGAAGGAATAACCTACATGTAATTGGAATTTCAAAACAAGAAGAGACCAATAAAACCATAGAGAAAATAGTCCAAGGTTTATTGGAAGATAATTTCCTGGGTATGATGAAAGATGAGAATGTATCCATTCAAGAAGTCCAACAAACCCCATACAGGATAGACCTCAAAAGAAAATCACCAGGACATATCATCATCAAACTCACCAAAACAAAAGACAAAGAAAGAGTCCCAAAAGCAGCATGGGAAAAGCAAAATGTTATCTACAAGGGGTAGCCCACAAGATTAAGCTCCTATTTCTTAGCAGAAACCATGCAGGCAAGAAGACAATGGGATGGTACATGTAAAACTCTGAAAGAAATAAATTCCAGCAAATAATTATTCCCAGCAAAACTGTCCCTCAAATATGAGGGTGGAATTAGGATATTTCCAGATAATGGGAAATTAAAGAATGTGTTAAAACCAGACAAAACTTACAAGAGATGCTAAAGGAAGTCCTTTGGACAGAGAACCAACAGCAGCAAACAACAACTGACCATTAATACACATGATGACATAACCCAAAAACCAACCCAGTTATGGAAGTAACCAAAGGAAATAAACCTATAAGATTGTAAACAGGTAAACAGAGACATCAATTGACAAATGAAGACAACTGCAAACTAAAAAGAGGGAAGAAATTGTCTAGTTATAAAACTTCTAAATGGTACAGAAGTCAAGACAACTGCAAGATAGAATAGACTGTTCAAATTGGGAAGAAAATTATAAATCACAGAATAACCTCAAAGAAAAATGATAAACCTTCACTTCAAAATAAAAAAGAGGACCAGCACAAATATTTAGCAAATACTAAAACAATAGCAATGAAAGAAGTGATAACACAATTCAAAACTAATATGAACTCAGCACAGAAAATTATATGGAACAAAGAAATCAGCAACACTATGAAAAAGCACATAACTAAATGAAAGCAACAAATTGTTACTCGTCGATAATTACACTAAATGTCAATAGATTACATACACCACTCAAGAGATGGAAAAGTGCAGAATGGATAAGAAAACATAATCCATCAATATGCTGTCTACCAGAGACACAACTTAGAGACAAAGGCAAAAAATAGACTAAAAATCAAAAGTTGGAAAAAGATATATCCAGCAAATGGCAACCAGAAAAAAGCAGGAGTGGCAATATTAATTTCTGATAAAATTGATTTTAAGACAAAAACCACCATACAAGACAAGGAAGGACATTATCTAACAATAAAAGGATCAATTGACCAAAAGGATACAACAATAATAAATATATATGCACCCAATGAAAGAGCCCCCAAATACATAAACCAGACTCTAACAGAACTGAAAGGTCAAACAGATGACTCCACAGTTGTACTAGGAAACTTAAATACACCACCTTCAATCACAAATAGAACAACTGGGAAAAAAATTCAACAAAGACACAGAAGAACTAAACGATACAATTCACCAATTTGACTGTATAAACATCTACAGAGTGCTTCACCCAACAACAGCACAATATACATTCTTTTTCAGTGTTCTTGGAACATTTTCCAGGATAGGCCACATATTACTTCACAAACTAAGCCTTAATAAATTAAAAAACATTGAAAAACTGCAAAGCATCTTCTAGGATCACAATGCTATAAAATTAGAAATCAACAATAGGAAGATGAATGGAAAAAGAAGAAACCCATAGAAACTGAACAACACCCTCCTTGAAAACAATTGGGTAATAGAAGAAACTAAAAAAAATGAAATTAAAAAAAAAATCCTTGAATCAAATGAGAATGAAAACACAACATACCAAACTCTTTGGGACACAGCAAAAGCAGTGATCAGGGGCCCATTTATAGCAATAAATGCACACATCAAAAGAGAAGAGCCAAAATCAACACCTTAACCCAACATCTTCAACAATTAGAAAAAGAGCTGCCAAAGAAGCCTACAGTCACCAGAAGAAAAGAAATGATAAAGATTCGAGCAGAAATCAATGAAACAGAAAATTGAAAGACCATAGAAAAAATCACCAAGTGTAGAAGTTGGTTCTTTGAAAAGATTAATAAAATTGAAAACTACTAGCAAATTTAATGAAGGAGAGAAAACAAACAACATGCATAAGAAATGAACTGAGTGGCATCACAACAAAACCAACAGAAATTAAAAGGATAATTTCAGGATACTATGAAGAACTAAACTGCAACAAATTTGAAAATCTAGAGGAAATAGATTTCTAGAAACACACCACTTACCTAAACTAACAGAGGCTGAGGTGGAAAATTTAAACAGAACCATAACAAAAGAAGAAAAAGAACAGGTCATAAAAAAATTACCAACCAAAAAAAAAAGCCCTGATCGAGATGGTTTTACTGGCAAAGTCTACGGAACATTCAAAGTATTGACACTAATCCTACTCAAACTATTCCAAAACAAAGAAAAGGGTGGAATCATCCCAAATTCATTTTATGAAGCAAGCACAACCTTGATACCAAAACCAGTCAAAGGCATCACTCAAAAGGAAAACTATAGACTAATTTCCCTCATGCAAAAATCTTCAGCAAAGTCCTAGCCAATAGACTCCAACAACATATCAAAAAAATCATACGTTATGACCAACTGGGCTTTATGCCAGGTATACAAGGATGGTTCAACATTAGGAAAACAATCAATGTAATTCATCACATAAATAAAACAAAGAACAAGAACCACATGATTATATCGATGGAGGAAAAAATGGCATATGATAAAATCCAACACCCTTTCCTGATAAAAAAAACTCTTAGCAAAATCAGAATAGAAGGGAAAATCCTTAACATAATAAAGGGCATATATGTAAAACCAACAGTCAAATTATTTTCAATGGAGAGACTGAAACTATTCCCCTTGCAAGTAGGAAGCAGACAAAAACTCACTGCCGTTGAGTTGATTCGACTCATCAGCAATGTCTTCTTGGGTCTCTGAAGCTGTATCGCTATGGAAGTAGATTGCCCAATCTTCTTTCCAAGGAGTGGCTGGTGGGTTTGAACCATCAGCCTCTGGTTAACAGTCAAATGCCTTAGGCACTATGCCACTGGAGCTCTTATTACCACTTCTATTCAACATTGTGTTGCAAGTCCTAGCCAGGGCAATAAGGCAAGAAAGGAAATCAATGGCACCCAAATTGATAAGGAAGAAGTCAAACTATCCCTATTTGCTGATGATACGATCCTTTACATAGAAAACAAAATCACTTCAGCAAAAAAAAAAAAAAAAAACTACTAGAACTAGTAGAGAGATTTATCATAGTGGTGGGATACAAGATCAACATACAAAAATCAGTTGGATTCCTCCATACTAACACTGAGCTTGTGGAAAAGGAAATAAGGAAAGAAATATCATTTATAATAGCTACCAAAAAATAAAATAAAATACTTGGGAATATATCTCTCTAGGGACACAAAAGACCTGTACAAAGAAAACTACAAATCTCTACTCCAAGAAACAATACTAGATCTACATAAATGGAAGGACAAGCCATACTCGTAGACAGGAAAATTGAACATTGTGAAAATGTCAATACTACCTAAAGCAATCTATACATTCAATGCAATCCCAATCCAGATCCCATCACCATTCTTTAAGGACATGGAAAAAAAAAAAAAAAACATATGGAAAGGAAAGAGACCTCAGATAAGCAAAGCACTGCTGAAGAAGAACAAAGTAGGAGGTCTCACACTCCCGGGTCTCAAAACCTGATATACAGCCACAGTAGTCAAAACAGCCTGGTACTGGTACAAAAGCAAACACATAGACCAGTGGAACAGAATTGAGAACCCAGAAATAGATCCATCGACTTATGGTCGCTGATTTTTGACAAAGGGCCAAAATCCATTAAATGGTCAAGAGGTGGTCTCTTTAACAAATGGTGCTGGCAAAATTGAATATCCATTTGCAAAAAAATGAAACAAGAGCAGTATCTCACACCATACACAAAAACTAACTCCAGTTGTATCAAAGATTTAAATATGAAACTTAAAACTATAAAGTTCCTCAGGGAAAAAAACAGGGACAAATTTAGGGGCATAACCCAAAATGTGCAAACAGCTAAAGATAAAATAGATGAATGGGACCTTCTAAAAATTAAATTTTTATGTGCTTCCAAAGACTTCTCCAGAGGAGTAAAAAGAGAA
>NW_006921903.1:369380-370124 GCF_000298275.1 Orycteropus afer afer | reverse complement strand
TCCAGCAACAGTAATAAGACTAACAATCTAATTTAAAAATGGGCAGAAAATATGAATAGACACTTCACCAAAGAGAATATTTAGGCAGCCAGCAAGTACATGAAGAAATGTTCATGATCATTAGTCATCAGAGAGATGCAAATTAAAACAACCATGAGATACCACACTAATGGGAAAGTTCAATAAGACAGAAAATAACAAATGTTGGTGAGGATGTGGAGAGATTGGGAGTCTTATACACTGCTGGTGGGACTATAAAATGACACAACCACTGTGGAAAGTTGTATGGCGATTCCTTAAAAAGCTGGAATTAGAAATACCATCTGAGCCAGCAATCCCATTACTGGTTATATATATTCTAAAGAAGTAAGTAACAAGAACAGATATATGATCACCCATGTTCATCACAGCACTGTTTACAATAGCAAAAGACGGAAACCTCCTAGGTGTCTGTCCATCAACAGAAGAATGGATAACCAAACTATGGTACATAAAAAATGGAGTATTATGCAACTTAAAGAGTAATGCAGAATCTGTGAAACACCGCAAAATGTGGATGAACTTGGAGGACATTATAGTCACTCACAGAAGGACAAATATTGTATTAGTTCATTATTCTAAAAAGTCAAGGAAAAGTTTCTATATGGAAGAAAACTTTCTTTGTTGGTTACCATGGGTAGGAAGGTGGGGGAGGAAATATTCCCCACCCACCCCCCCAAAAAAAAACCACTTTGGCCATGTCAC
>NW_006921903.1:357346-369109 GCF_000298275.1 Orycteropus afer afer | reverse complement strand
TTGTGATTTGGGTGAAAATTTACAGAGCAAATACACTTTCCATACAGCAGTTCACATACACTTTGTCTCATGACATTGACCACAGTTTACCACAAAGCAACATCTCCTCTCCCACTTCCTCCCGACAGTTAGCTCTTCCCTGTGTCTATCCCTCCATGCATTCCTGCCCCCTGAGCTGTCTCCCTGGGCATAAGCAGTCCTTCTTTCTCCCAAGCTTGTTCTCTCCAAGGAGTTTATCTACCTCAGGTAAATGTTCAACTCATATGCCTGTCCATTGTTTGGCTGGAAGCCACAGGCATGTGTTCAATTCCAAACCTGAAGGGCAGCTAGGGGTCATAGTCTCAATGGTTCCACCAGGATCCATCGGGCCAGCAAACCTGGTCCTCCCTTTTTTTTTTTTCCCCAAATGATTCTGAGTTTTGTTCCACAATGTTCTCCATCTATCCAGGATCTCCTACATAGATCCTCTTCCAAGTGGTTGACAATAGTAGCTGGACACCATCTAGTTCTGGTCTCATAATTGTATAGGCTGAAGATCGGATGGTATACCAGTCACTAGAACTAATTTTTTTCCATGAATTTTTGGTTTTCTTCATTCTCCTTTGCTCTGGACTAGGAGAGACCCATCGTTTCATCTAGATGGTAGCTTGCAAGCTTTAAGATCTCAGTCACTACTCACCACAGTAGGAGGTGGAACAATGTTTTGTGTAGTATGTTATGCCAATTTAGCTTGATGTCCTCTGTGACTATGGTCCCAAGCCCACAGATTAAACTACTCACTCCCTCTGGGTAGCTGGCTGTGACCAAGCAGTGACTACAAACTTGCCCCTTTTCAGCTCCATTATACACCTGGGAATTCAGATCACACACTTAAAATTATAGAACCACTGTCTGCCAACCCTACACATGTTCTTGGGTGCACTTCCCACATCATAGACATACCTAATAGTTCAGTCTGTCCACCCATCTATCCACCCATATACCATGTTTGCCTTCACTGACCATGCTGTACTATATGTGCAAAAAAGTTCATCTTTGTTGTCTATACTTCCCATGTACCTCTCTATGTCTTTCTCTTCCTCAATGCCACTATATTGATAACTCACATTTGGTACATTGCCCCACTCTTTACCCAAATCAAAACTTACCTCTATCTATCTAACCATTTTCTCTACCCTCCTCTCCCACCCCTGGTAACCAACAAAGAAAATGTCCTTCCATAGATAAGCATTTCCTTGACTTCTACAATAATGGACTAATACAGTATTTGTTCTTTTGTGATTGACTTATTTCACTCAGCATAATGTCCTCCAAGTTCATCCACATTAGATGGTGTTTTGTAGATTCTACATTATTCTTCAGGGTTGTATAGTATTCCATTTTGTGTATGTACCAAAGTTTGGACATCCATTCCTCAGTTGATAGACACCTAGGTTGTTTCCATCTTTTGACTATTGTAAATGGTGCCACGATGAACATGAGTGTGCATATGTCTGTTCTTGTCATGGCTCTCACATCTTTAAGATATATACCTAGTAATTGAATAGCTGGGTAAAATGGTATTTCTAGTTCCAACTTTTGAAGGAATCACCATACTGCTTTCCAAAATGGTTGTACCATGTTACAGTCCCACCAGCAGTGTATGAAAGTCCCAATCTCTCCACATCCTCACCAGCATTTGTTGTTTTCTGTCTCGTTGAACTTTGCTACTAGTGCTGGAGCAAGATGGTATCTCATTGTTGTTTTGATTTGCATCTCTATAATAGCTAATGATCATGAACATTTCTTCATATGTTTGTTGTGCTCTTGAATATCGTCCTTGGTGAGATGTCTATTCATGTCTTCTGCCCATTTTTTAAATGGTTTGTTTTTCTTTTTGTTATTGAGGTGTTGGAGTTTTCTATAGATTCTAGAGATAAGTCCCTTGTCAGATATGTCATTACCAAATATTTTTTTTCCCAATCTGTAGGCTGTCTTTTGACTCTTTTGGAGAAGTCTTTGGAAGCATATAAAAATTTAATTTTTAGAAGGTCCCAATTATCTGGTTTCTCTTCTGCTGTTTGTACATAAGCCATGGTATTTTCAATCACCTTGTATGCATGTTAGAATTGAACAATGAATAAGGAAGACTGAAGAAGAGTTGATGCTTTTGAGTTGTGGTGCTGGCGAAGACAGCAAAATGAACTAACAAACCTGTCCTGGAAGAAGTGGAGCTGGAATGCTCCTTGGAAGCGAGAAGGGTCAGACTTCATCTCACCTACTTTGATCATGTGATCAGATGGAACCATTCCCTGGAGAAGCTTATCATGGTTGGTAAAATGGAAGTTCAGCAAAAAAGGGGAAGACCCTCAAAGAGATGGATTGACACAGTGGTTTTAACTATGGGCTCAGGTATAGCAAGGATTGTGAGACTGCCACAGGACCTATCAGTGTTTCATTCTGTTGTACACAGGATTGCTATGAGTTAGAACCAACTTGATCACACTTAACAACAACATATATACAAAAGGTTTAATTAAAAAATTATCTATATTTTTCTACAATAATTATATTACCTTTTTATATGAATTTTAATATCATTGATATAACATGTACCCATGGAAGTAGATTGCCCAACCTTCCTTCTGAGGAGTGGCTGGTGGTCTTGAACCACCAGCCTTCTAGTTTACAGCAAAATGCCTTAGGCACTACACCACCCAAGCTCCCAATGAAAAAAAAGAATGAAAAATAACATGTACCATGTATGTTGTTTTATTATTTATATTATAATTATTGCCATACATCAGACAATGTTTCAGCACTACTCATAAATTCTTTTCAGTAATATATTATAGTGTTCCACTGCTATTCATGAGTTTTCATTGGTCAAATCTTTGAGAAGTGGATGGCCTCTTCTTTCTTCTGAATCTGTCCTAGACTGGTAGCTCTGCTGAAACTTTCTACCATGGGTAACCTTGCTGGCATTTGCTAGACCAGTGGCATAGCCTCCAACCTCACAGCAACACCTAAGCCACCGCTGGATGACAAACTGACAGACATGTTCTCCTCCTTAGCTGTACCAAACCTTTCTGCTCACTTCCTGGCCTCTCTTAAAGCTACTCCAAACCTTGCACTGGTTCTCCTCCTGGCTCCCTTTAGAGAATCCTTCAAAGCCCCAGAACCTGGCTCCACATCTGGGAACCCCTTAAAGCTGCCTCAAATAGCCCCATGCCTGCCTCTTCTTCTTGGCTGCCCCTTCAAGTCAACTCCCACAACTCCCAGGAAGGACCTTTGCTTCTTGGCCAGTCCTTAAAGCTGCGTCCAAAAGCCCCTGGTGCCTGGCTCCACTTCCAGGTCCCCCATGCTTTCTATACCCAGGAATTGCACCTCAAATGTACTATATATACAGACACATGAAAATACATATTGAAATAAAAACTCATTGTCATCATTTTCAAAGCTATTCAGAACACCTCAAATCTTCAAAAAAACAGGTTACTGGAAAAGAGTTTTCCACTTATGATTTCTCAGTATTATTGTATAATGATCTACTGGGCTTTTTGATAAAAGATGTTACTGTTAGGTACTGTTGAGTCAGTACAATTCTATACCATAGACAACACTCACTGAGAATACCTTCAATTTTCTTACCCATCATGGAGACCAGTTAAATGGTGGTTCCATTCTGTAAGTGACCATGATCTGTAGATTGTGACTGGGTCAGCAATGTGTTAACATTCTTGAGATCTGGTTGTTGAGCTGTGGTCACGGTGGTCCCTGACCCTCGGCGGCCCAGCATGCAATGGAACAAAATGCTGCCTGATCCTGTACCATCCTGATTGGCTGTGGTTGGACCATCATGAGCCACAGGGTTTTCATTGGTTGATTTTTGGAAGTAGATCACCAGGTGTTCTTCCTGGTCCATCTCAGTCTGGAAAACCCTTTATTGTGAAGTCTATTCTGACTCAAGGGAGCTCTGGGAGCCTAGTGCCTAAGGCACCTGACTGCTAACCAGAAGTCTGGAGGTTCAAACCCACCAGCCACTCCTTGGAAGGATGATTGGGCAATCTACTTCCATAGTGATACCACCTTGGAAACCAAAGGAGGGGTCGCTATGAGTCGGGCCTAACTCAACAGCACATAATAACAACAACAACATTCTGACTCAAAAGAACTAACAAATCTGTCCTGGAGGCAGTGCAACTGGAATGCTCCTTGGAAGCGAGAATGGCCAGAATCACCTACTTTGGTCATGTTGTCAGAAGGGACCATTCTCTGGAGAAGGATGTCATGCTTGGTAAGGTGGAGGGTTGATGAAAGAGGGGAAGGCCCTCAATGAGATGGATTGCCACAGTGGCTGCAACGATGGGTTCAGGTAGAGCAAGGATTGTGAGGCTGGCTCAAGATGGGATAGTGTTTCTTTTTGTTGTACATTGGGTTGTTATGAGCTGGACCCAACTCAACAGCACCTAACAACAACAACAGCAACAACAACAACATTCTGACTCATAGTCACTCTACAAGTGAAAGTAAAATTGCTACTTTGGGTTTCCAAGGTCATCATTTTTATGGAAGGAAACTAGCACATCTTTCTCCCACAGAGGGCTTGGTGGTTTGAACTGCCAACCTTTCTGTTAGCAACAGAGTACTTAAGAACTGAACCACCATGGTTCCTTTTTAGTCTAGAAGTGTCACTGAAACCTGTTCAGCATCAATGCTATGCCAAACCTCCACTGACAGCTGGTGGCTGCATCTGAGGTGCAATTGCTGGGTGTAGAACCCAGGTCTCCCAGGATTTGCCCACTGACCTAAATCTTAGATTCTTCACCTTGTAAATTAAGGGAGTTATATTCATGGTGGTTTCATCTAAGAAAGCCCGTGACTGATTCATTTAGGTCCCATCTCCTTTGAAGGTATATGATTGAGTGAAGGAGTCTCAAGATGATATATGGTGTTGGGACAATGGATTAACCGTAAAATAACAACCCCAGCCATACAAATTATGAGCCTGCCTTTCAAATACCACAGAGTGCATTAAGGTGCAATGTCAAGCCTGGAGCCCTAAACCAGGAGTGGATAAAGCCAATCTGCATAGTGAACCAAAGAAATAAATCCCAAAGACAATCATCGATACATAATATCATAAAAATGCAAACTTTATATTTATAGCAAAATATACAAAAAAATATTAAAAAGCACATGACAAATGAGGAAGAATATTATAAGTGAATTTTAAAACTCCTGAAGTCAATAAGAAAGTATATTAATCTAAAAACTGACAAAGGGAATACAAACAGATAATAAATTTATGCAAAATGTTTAATCTTATAAGGAAGAAAAGAAATGCACAAATAAGTAAGAGTAGTATGTCATTTATTGTCTTTTACAGTACAGAAATTAAAATTAAATAGAGAAATATAATATCCAATGTGTAGGGAAATGCATGCAGTTATAGATGGCTACTTGTTGGGGAATGTTGGCAGAATTTACTCAAAGCCTGGGAAGTATTCTTGCACTTTTCTCTGTGAAGTTCATTTCTAATACTTTTTTTTTTTTTTTCTGGATAAATTATTAGAGCTATATGCAAATCTCTGGTACAGTTACAATGATATTTAAGTTGTTGTTGTTGTTGTTGTTATTTGCCGTCGAGTCAGCCCCAACTCATAGCGACCCCTCCTTGGGTTTCCGAGGCAGTATCACTACGGAATTAGGATTGCCCAACCTTCCTTCCGAGGAGTGGCTGCTGGGTTTGAACCGCCAGCCTTCTGGTTAGCAGTCAAATGCCTTAGCCACTATGCTACCAGAGCTCCTGATATTTAAGTTACAACTTACAATTATATTTTAAAAAGTAATAAAAATACATTGAAAAGAGCATTTTGATTTAATACTAAGAGTCTCATCTTGGAACATTTGTGCTTACTGTCCTCTCTGCCAGAAATCTCCTTCCCCCAGATATCTGCAGGATGTGTTTACACACTTCATCCAGGTCCCTGCTTAAACAGTACCCATTTAGGGACCATATATCCTCAACCAGCCTATATGAAATAACTCCCTCCTTCACTCATTGCATTCTCCTGCCTCCCATTGCAAATGGACCTTTCCTGTGTGGTGTAATGCCAGTCTTGCAGCCCAGAATGGGACCTCCACAAAAGCTACAATCTGCTTCTTTCATCCTTATCTGATTTTCCCTGCCTAGAACATAGCACATGGTGGAGACTCAATAAACTTTGAAGCAAATCAACACCAGTTCAACATTCGCTCACATTCTGAGATCTAGCCAAGGTAAATAATAGATTGATAAGTAGGCAGAGGCTCAGAGGGGTTAGCAGATAAAACAACTTCATGTAGCATTAATGCAGAGCCTGAAGCTGTCTAGGCACCTGCCAATGTATGGGCCTGAAAGACTCATGAACGGGTCTTCATTACATTAGTGAAGTTCAGGGAAGAGTGATTGAGGAGGTTTTGGAAGAGGAAGTACCATGAGAGAATCATTTTTGGCATCAATCTGATAGGAATACAAAGAATGGATAATTTAAGTAGCAGAATAGAGTCCAAAATAAATTCAAGGTAATTTTTCTTGATCTGTCCACTTTGCAGAGCTACGTCAGTCCCTCAAAGCATCTCATACTTCAACATTTGAGCTTCAACTATCAAAAAGAAAAAGAAAAAAAGTTTGTCCATTTAGTCAAGTGTGCAAAGCTCCAAGTAGGTGAAAACATCACAAGATGGTGAAAACAACTGCTAGATTTTGCTGATAATGATTAGTGAAGGAGGATTGTCTCTCTCTGTTATCATCTTACTTCCCTTAGTAAATTGACTTAAACAGAGACCCCGGGTGGTGCAAACTCTTAGCATACTAGCTGCTAACTGAGAAGTTGAAAGTTGGAGGAGTCTATCAGAGGCCTCTTGGAAGAAAGGCCTGTTGATTTCCTTCCAAAAAATCATCCATTGAAAGTCTTCTGGAGCACAGCTCGACTCCAACCCATATAACGTCATCATGAGTTGGTGTTGACTTGATGGCAACTGATTGACAGGCAACTGCTTAAATAGAACTAGATAATGTTACATTATTTTTATATCATTTCTATTGTAGGATAAATCAACTTATATATAGTAAAAAATAAAGATCAATGATGAGGGATGGTACATAAGGAAAATTTATCATGTGTTTCCATGAAGTTGATAAAGGGGTATGAGTGGGAAAATAGGGAGATGACTCATCAGAATTTTGAAAAGTATTGGAAAAGCCCACAAAGGTGTTTGTCCTTTTTCTTTACAATTTTCTTTTGGAATTTATTTATCTTTGTTTATTTATCTTCATAATTTTCCAATTTGCTTTCTATTTAATCTGCAGAAGAAAAATCTGACTATAAATTATGATTATACTATCCTGAAATTATTGAATTATTTAAATTTTAACGATATGGTAAGTTTTCATTTCCATGATATGAAATAATTAGTATAATTTATTTATCCCCAGTGGTTTTTTGACTTCAAACTTAACCTGTTGTCTACCTATCTCTGCCTATAAAGCTGTATGTCATTATTAGCAAAGTATCATGCAGAAGGGATAAAGTGTAAACTATGGTATCACAGAATCCCATTTCATCATTTGCTTTTGTCATTTTAGGCTGGTTTTTTACTGACAAAGCCTCAGATTTCTCATCTCTAAATTGGGTTCCATGCTATTTGCCACATAGAGTTGGCACAGAGATAAAATGATGGCATTTGCTGAATGCTAAGCCCATGCGGGCCACTAGCACATGCTTGGTAAATGTTACCTCTATGGGCTGGCATTAGCCATTAAATAGAAAAAAAAAAAAAAAAAAAAAAAATCCAACACAATGTACTTCAAGGACTCTTAAAGTAGGGTGCTTAATTTTGGCAATATTTCATAGAGAAACCCAACAATACAATTCCAAATTTTGCTCCACACACTGGAAACCATGCCCTGTGCTCACTTATCCATATAGAAGATACTCAAGAACTAAGGAAAAGGGGATTTGGTGTAAATGGGGGGGGGGGAGAAGGACTCTCATCTTTGTTTAATATTAAGATACTAATTTATTGATCTTTACTAAGTAATTTTAACCAGTATTAATTGAATATATAGTGAATATTAGGGTATAGGGAGCTCTGGTAGCATAGTGTCTAAGGCACTTGACAGCTAACCAGAAGGCTGGCAGTTCAAACCCAACAGTCACTCCTTGGAAGAAAGATGAGGCAATCTACTTCCATAGTGATACTGCCTCAGAAACCCAAGGAGGGTCACTATGAGTCGAGTCTGACTCAATGGCACATAACAACAACAACATTAGGGTATAAGAAGCTAAGGTAACACATAAGGAAAAGACACTTTTCTTTGTTGAACGTCCACCTTGGGTCACCACTGTGCCAGGCACTCTCACCTGTCAAAGGAGTTGATGTTCCTAGAACAATGTTAGACCTTTCTCTGGTTCTTAGTATGCTAGATCTCATTTTTTTTTTTTTTTTTTTTCTTTCAGAATCTCCATTCAGATCAACAGGGGCCAGTCTTGTATTTTTCTGGCAAACATAGGATAGTATGAGTATGAATTTTACTGTTTTCTAAAATCATATGAAACTTTATTATCTGTTTTATGACATGTTGGTCACCTCTAATATGATGATATAGTCCCTTAGGTAAAAGAGAGAGAGAAGCTCAACTCTCTTTGAAAAAAAAAAAAAAAAAAAAAATCAGGAAAAGAAGGACAGAAGGGAAAAACAAAGAAGAGAGGAAGGGAAGGAGGGAGGGACAGAGGCAGGGAGAAAGGAAGTAAGGAGGTAGTGAAAGAAGGAAGAGGACAGGGTAATGGAGGAGGCAAGGGATGAAGGAAGGAAGAAAGGATGAAGTGACAAATGAAAGACAGAGAGGGAGAAAGAAAGAGAGAGGGACAAAGAAAGAAAGGAGGAGAGTGAGTCAAAGAAGGAGTGAGGGGGGCAAGGAAGGAGAGATGAAGAGAGGGAAGGGAAGGGAAGGAAGGACAGAACAAAGAGGGTAAGAGAGGAAATGAGGCAGTAAAGGAAGGAAGAAGAGGGTCTTAGTTGAAAGAAAAACAAAGCAATGTGTCATAGCTTCATTCTCAGATGCAAAAGCAATCCAATCTAAGAACACTATATTTACTGGCAATTTTTGACTCACACAGCTATTGTGCAATGCAACCCACTTGTCATGCATAGTGCTCAGGAAGTTTCATCCACAGAGGTGACACCCAGCACCAGACAGCTGGCTTCATCCACCAGTGACTTCCATTGTGGAGCCTCTGCACTGCCCATTACTAACCATCAGCGTCCTCTCTCACGGTGATGCCTGGGTACTGGATTAGCTGCATCCTGCTGACCCCTCTCTTCCCAGGTGCTCATGTTCATCACCCACTCATGCGCCACTGCCCTGTGGGCACCACTGGCAATGTCACATGGGTGAGGACACACTTGCTCCTTCTGCATGTTCACCAGGCCCCAGTGCATAGCGATTTAGATCAAATGACCTTCATAGAAGTTCCTGCCCACACAAGTCTTTCCTTTAGATTCTGTGAGGCTGCCCCATAGGGCTTGCTTTTAAAAGCTGATCTCTGTGCATCATCAGCAATGCCCTGCCTGCCTGCTCTTATTTGGGATAGAAAATACAATACTCAAGCATAAAGACACTACCTCTTCTTTTATTTTTACCTTTTTGGTTCCAAGGCTAAAACAATTGTATAAAACATTTATGAATTCTTTTATTTCCATTTTTAAAGGCAAAAAGTACAACATTCTTAATAAAACATGATTTCCTTATGTGCGCACACAGGAGCATACATAGAAAATGTGAGAAAGAATCCAGATTCCAAAGAATTTAAAACATAGTATAACTTCCACTGCAATGTAGGGAATTGTAGTGAAAGCTGCACAAGGTTGCCTTGAAGCCAGGCAAAATGTGCTTCTCTTTATGTGCTTCCATAGCTGTGTGACCTGCTTGGATTAACTAACTTCTCTGAGTCCTGAATTTTCCATACTGCTGCTTGTGAGATAGGTGTAAGGCTTAAAATGAATTTATGGGCATCTTCTCACCAAACTTCCTGCTCAAACTAAGAGCTCATCACATGAAAGTTGTTATAGTTATTATTCTACTGTTGATTAAATTATTCACAAAACAGTATCTAATAAATACCTTACATAAATTTATACCACTCAAATATCAGACTGTCAGACTGTAATGATTTGCAAGTTGCTATGATAGTAGACTATTCATAAATTTGCACAGTAATGTATCAGACAGGTTTTCCCTGGCCAATTCTTTGAGAAGTGAATGTCTTCCTCCTTCTTCCTAGTCTGTTTCAGTCTGCAAGCCGGGCTGATACCTGTGCAACAGGTGCACCTCACTAGGTTTGAAACACCAGTGGCACAGCCTCAAGTCTCACAGCAACACATCACCACAGTAGGAGAAACCAACAGACAAGTTTGTCTCCCTTAGTTGTTGGAAACCCCTCCAACCACCCTTATCTGGATCCCTGTGGCTAACTCCTTGATCTGTTCCAGTCCCCTTTGCCTTTTCTGTCCTCTCCCTGCTTCCTGCCTTGCTGCTTGTGGGGGGTGGTGGCCTGCGTTCCCTCTCCTCACCTGGCTCCCGGCAGTTGACTCCTCGATCTGTTCCTATCCCCTTTGCCTTTTCTGTCTTCTCTCCCTGTCTTCCCATCTCACTCCTTGTGGGGCATGGCCTGGGTTCCCTCTCTTCACCTGGGTCCCTGTGGCTGACTCCTCACTCTGTTCTGGTTCCCTTTGCCTTTTCTGTCCTCTCCCGGCTTCCTTCCTCGCTGCCTGTTCTTAGGTCCCTGGAATCCAAATGAGAACGCTATCACTTTAAAATCGAAAATGGTTGCCACTTGTAAACATTAAAAATGGCTGCACCCTTGGTCACTTTAAATATCCAAAATGGCCACCACTTGTAAACATTCAAAATGGCTGAGCCCTCGGTCACTTTAAATTTCCAAGAAGGCCGCCACTTGTAAGCATTCAAAATGGCTGCACCCTCCAGACAAATAAGAACGTCAGTGAAAAAAAAAAAAAAAAACCCTGCAATATCTGGGGGTAGGGCAATAAGAGAAAAAAGGCAGAAAAAGAGAATAATGAAGAAAAAAAAATGGGAAAAATGCAAAAAGAAAAACAAGGAATGGGGTTAACCATGAGAAAAAAGAAGAAAAAAAACTTGCAACCAGGAACAAGGAAAAGAAAAGCTGCAAACTAGGACCTGGGAGGGGAATAATAGTAAAGAGGACAAAAGTATTAATAACAGTAGTAGTTTTAAAACAGACAAAAGCAAGCAAACTAAAAACCAGAAAAAAGAGAGAGAGAAAAAAATCGGGGGAGGGCAGGGCAGGGTGCCATCCAAGCTCACAGAGTGGGATGGAGTTCCTGCGGGTCCAGAAGGTGGGTGGGAGTGGGGAATGGCCGATCCTCTGTTCATCAAGCGGGTGTGGGTATAACAGTAACAAGGGGAATGTCGCACCTTTTCAGTGTCCTTGGTGCTACTAGGTTATCTTCTGGAGGCTAGAAGTCTGAATTCCAGGAGCTGGCTCTCCAGGGGTTTTCTCTCTCCACGTGGGCTCTGTGGGAAGGTCCTGGACTCTTCTGGTACTTTTGGGGCCATCGACCTCCCGAGTCCTTACACTCATAGAAGCTGGCAAGTCCAAAGTTCTTGGGTCAAACGTCAAGCTGGAGGCTTTTCCTGACTCTTGCAGTAACTGGTGAACCGTGCAATATGCAGCTTATATGACTATGATAGATGGC
>NW_006921903.1:351137-356346 GCF_000298275.1 Orycteropus afer afer | reverse complement strand
CATATGTATGTGAGAGCTGGACAATGAATAAGGAAGACTGAAGAAGAGTTGATGCTTTTGAGTTGTGGTGCTGGTGAAGAATGCTGAAGGTACCATGGACTGCCAAAAGAACTAATAGATCTGTCCTGTAGGAGTTGCAGCCGAGATGCTCCTTGGAAGAGAGGATGGCCAGACTTCGTCTCACCTACTATGGTCATGTTGTCAGAGGGGACCATTCCCTGGAGAAGGTTGTCATACTTGGTAAGGTGGAGGGTTGATGAAAGAGGGGAAGGCCCTCAATGAGATGGATTGCCACAGTGGCTGCAACGATGGTGGAGGAGAAGGCCTTCGACAAGATAGATTGACACAGTGGCTGCAATGATGGGCTCAAGTATAGCAAAGATCATGGAGCTGGCATGGGATTGGATTCTGCTGTGCATGGGGTTGCTATGAGTCGGAAACGACTCAACAGCATCTAACAACATAACAACAACATGATGCTAGATGCTATGCCACTGGTATTTTAAATATCAACAGGGTCATTCATGCTGGACTGATTTTAGCAGAGCCTCCAGACTGTAACATACTAGGGAGAAAGTCTGACAACTTACTTGCAAAGCTTAGCCAATGTGTCACAACAAAACATTGTGTAATATACGCAAACCTACCAAGCATCATGAAGATGGCATAGGACCCGTCGCCACTCCTCTCTGTGTGTCACATGCTGGGGAATTGGGAGTCCTATCCAACTCAGTAGCAGTTGACAACAAAAGAAGCATTCATTCACTTTTTAGGTTATATGCTTAGAACTTTACAGTTGTAGCCTAATCTCCAACATTGGAAACTGGAGTAGAGGAAAAGGCAAAGAAGTGTAATTGGAAGAGAAAAGGAAGACAGTTGAGTATGATGATGGGGTTGTGATGGGAAGAGGGAGACAAGGCAAAGGGAGAGAGAAGACAGGGGGAGAGGGGTGTCCATGGGGAAGGATGCATAGCCTTGGGTCAGAAACTGCAAACACCTCCTCCCTCAGAGGAGGGGCCCCAGCAGCTTCTTCTTTCCTGCATCAAATGTTTTGTCCGAAATCCATAGATCAAACCATGGGTGGAAAAGTTTCCCCTCCCACAGTCATGGAATTCCTTTCCAAAATCAGTGTCTCTGGGAAGGCCACACTGCCAGCTGCCTAAGGGGCCAGGCTTCCCAGAGGGAGAAGCTGGGGGGGTTGATGCAGATACATTTGAAACCCTTCCCTGGCAAAGAGTAGGAAAGCACGCCACGTCATTGCTTCCCTACACACTGGCTAGTGCTACCTGGCACGGGTGGTTTTTCTCATTGGAAAGAAGAAAGGGGAGACTCGGAGATGGAGGGAATGAGTGAGCTTTGGCCATTCATCCATTTAGGAAACTGTTCTTCTTGCTTTTACATGCTTGAAAAAAATAGTCTTCCTCACTTAAGATTCCAAATAAACAAATGATTCAAATGTAGAGCAACTGTAATAAAATATCTAATTAGCTCTCTATTTTTCTTCAAGAAGTAGGTCACCTGTGTGATATTTATTTCGTTAGTGTCCATCTCAACCACAGAAACTGGCTCCTGATTACAAGTAACTGAAAACTGGCAGAAAGACTTGTGTTTTCCTCCAGACAGAACATTTTGAAGATTTTAAATATCTCCACAAGGTTAGCACTCAGGCTTTTAATTTTTTCCCCTTATCATATGATAAATATGCATTGTGAATTTTTGCTTTGAAATTAAGACCCTTTTTCTAATGGTTTATCATTTATATCTCACCAGCCACCCTTAGTTTATGGTGAAAAATGGGGGTTTGGAGTGCAAAGCCTTAAGGCACAAAGAACCCCAAAGTGTTCCTTTCAGTGGGACTTGGTAAAGTCATCTGTTGCCTTTGAGTACCGCTGACTTCTTTGTGAAAGTTTGCTTTAGTCAGGCTCTGCATTTGTGAAATCCCATTCCTAGACTTGGTTACGAAATAGTCACTGGAAATGATAATTAAAATAATTATAGATGCAATAGCAAAGTATAGTAAGGAGAAAAAAAGCATTTTAAATAAATTACTCAGAAATTATTATAAGCCAACACTCTGGAAAGATCCCAGCCCTGCTAATGGCATCTTAATATGTTCGAATATTGTGTAGCTGTTCAAAGAGGCACACCTCCTCATAGTTTCGATTTAATCACAGTGTGATATCTCCCTTTCTTTAAATGAAGCAAATACAGCAATTATCACAACATAAAAAAGATGCTTAGTTTTAATCTAAGGAAAAGTGCTGCCAAGTGCTTTGTTTCCAATTCCTAGTGTTGCTGTAGCAGAAATACCACGAATGAGCGGCTTAACAAGCAGACTTTTATTTCTTCACCATCTGTAAGGCTAGAAGGCTGACTTCAGGACATCTGCTGGAGGGGAGGCTGTCTGTCTGCCGGCTCTGGGGGCAGGTCTTTGTCTCAGCTTGTGCATCCTCAAGGAAGTCCTCCGTTCCTCGGCTAGTTCCATGTGGCCGCCATCTTTCCCTCATTTCTGCTGGCTTCTCTCTGTGTCTCCTCTGCTCTGTTTACACTCAAAGGTGGCGAGCTTTAAGTCACACCCTACACTGACATGGCCTCATTAACATCACAAAGAAAACCCTGTTCCCAAATGAGAGCGCATCCACAGGTATTGAGGGTCACAGTTCAACCCCTAACATATTTTCAACCAAGTTTTGTACATACAGAAAGAAAGCCTTTCTTTATTTACCCAAATACAACAACTTCCGGGGTATATCTAATTTTTCATTAGTGAAGAGGAGTGCTTGTTTCTTTCACATTCAAACATGCTTTGCAAAGTGCAACTCCATCGCTTTATCTTCCCAGTGATTCTGCCATTTTTTATTGAAATTTTGGCTGTGTTCCTTTCTCAGAGCTTCAGCCTGGCAAGCTCAAAGACCTGACTGGGGGTTTGAAGGAGGAGGGCTGGCCAATCCAAAGTGAGGGTGGGAGGGCCCCCCGTGGCTTGGGAACAGCACTGCAGCAAGCCACCTTCACCATCCGCCTTTGAACAAGGATCCCAGGCCTGCAAAGTGCAGCCTGTGGTGTCTGAAATCTGAATCGCAGTACAGACGAGCCCTAAGTGAAAACAAAACATTGGCAATAATGACTAATGACATGCTGCCGCCCTCGCCTGGGAAAGCCGGAGCACCAGGCTGGCAGCCATGTACCTGGCAACCCCTCAGCCCCAAGTCACTCTGGGAAAATCTAAACACTTTCCATTGTGTTTAGAAATGTTATAGCAGGGCCTATTGATAAATGAGTAAACACAAAGGCACTTAAGCCCTCAGCTTCTCTGACGGCAAGGGGAAAATGAAAGAGGGCCTGGGCAGCCCGGTGCCCACCCGTAATCTCAGGAAATCACAGTCGACCTCTCCATTGCTCTGTATTGGAATTCCCTTTGGAGAGGTAGCAGCAAGATCATGGTGGACCACTGCACAACTCTGTGACATGCACCTGCCTTTAAAGGTCTCCACATAAACTCACTACCATCTAATCAGTTCCAACTCACAGCCACCCCCACTGGGTTTCTTTGTGAGAGCTCTGGTGGCCTAGTGCCTAAGGCATTTCACTGCTAACCAGAAGGCTGGTTGTTCAAACCCACCAGTCATTCCTCGGACGGAAGTTTGGGCAATCTGCTTCCATAGTGATACCACCTCGGAAATCCAAGGAGGGGTTATGGAAGCAAACTGCCTCTTCCTTCTTCTGCTTGGTTAGCAACGAAATACCTTAACCACTTCACCACTTGTTGTTGTTGTTATGTGCTGCTGAGTCAGACCTGACTCATAACGACCCCTCCTTGGGTTTCGGAGACATTATCACTGCAGAAGTAGATTGCCCCATCTTCCTTCCGAGGAGTGACTGGTGGGTTTGAACTGCCAGCCCTTTGCTTAGCAGTCAACTGCCTTAGGCACTACGCCACCAGAGCTCCCTAGAACTTCTGAAAGGGCTCCACATGCTGCCACTTTAATCCTCACAAATTGTCGGGAATGTAGAGGTGACTGGTTCCCAGTTTTCACATGAGGAAAAGGTGACTTGGAGAAGTCCAGTGCCTTCTCTGAGTCCTTCTGGTAGGTACTAAGTGGTGGAAACCAGCTCGCAGTACCTTCCATAGTATGTCCTATGGGAAGAACTAGGGAGAGCAACAGACATTTTTAGTGGCATGTCCTTAAACCAATCCCAAGAGGGATGTTGGCTTTATCACAACCCTTGTTCTCTGAACCAGAGGACCTCTAGTTTAGAGTGTATCAGAATATACAATAACATTGTCTGTGCTGCCTGGGAGGTTTTGAAAACACATCATGAGGCATAAAGAATTATTTCTAAAACTTAAGAATCACCTCCCGTCTGTCATACTGTGGTGGCTTGCATGTTGCTATAATGTCAGAAGCCACACAAGTGATTGCCCATGTATCAGCAGAGTCACCATGGAGCACAGGTTTCATAAGAGCTTCCAGATTAAGACAGAGTAGGAAGAAGGGCTTGGTCATTTCCTTCCAAAAATGAGCCAATGAGAACTCTATGGATCACAACAGAAAATACTGGAAGATGAGTGCCCTAGGTTGGAAGACACTCAGAAGACACAGGAACTGTAGCAATGGACTCTAGCGTACCAATGGTTGTCAAGATGGCACAGGACTGGGCAAAGTTTTGTTTCGTTGACACTGGTGTTGCCAAGAGTTGCAACCAAGTTTACAGCAACTAACAGCACCAACCACAGCCCAGGGTGATCTTGAGCCTTTCTTCTTATGTCGTTGTGGTTTCTACATCATGATTGTATGTCACAACTTTGCTCTAACTTATCCCAGAAGCTGGATATTTCTCACATGTACACACATTTACAGTTTTGTTTCACGATGGCTTTTATCCATTTTAAAATTCATTTTGCTTTTCATATTTTGAAGATACATAATCTTGAAGAAAATACCTTAGTATAAAGGGACATGTCATCTGAAACAGTGTGAGGTCTAAAATTTAGAGATTTAAATACAACATTTAAATAAAGGGTACTTTCAGCTTTTGTCTGAGTATGAATCTTATGGTTTGGCTCCCCAGAAAATTTAGATACATCATCAGAGGTGCTCTGTTTGTGTGTCAGGCCTATTAAGGAGTTGTAGCCAGGATGGAGTCTCTCACTCTAGACTCCATTCCCATGGTTTGACTCTGTCCCAAAGGCAGTCCACAGTGCCAGCTC
>NW_006921903.1:349969-350492 GCF_000298275.1 Orycteropus afer afer | reverse complement strand
GGGACTCAGAAAGCCATGTGGATATGTTCTGCTCAGGCTTCTCACATGGGAAATGGAGGTATGTAGAGAACAATTGACTATGGGAAACCTGGTGGGGAAAAGGAGGTGAATTGTCTCAGTGCATGGCTGGTGTCCCTTCTAATCTCTCCTGCAACCTCAGTTTCAAGGAGAAAATGGAACTGGGAAAAACAAATGGACCTCAACAATGGGGCTTTGTGACTCAGGGACTGGGAGAGAGAAGAGTGCTATGGCAGTATTTGGAAGAAATCTGTGCCAATGTCAGATCTTTCCAGATTGTGTTCAAAGAAAGTGACACTATACAGAGACAAGATAAGGCACTTGACTGCTAACCAGAAGGCTCGTGGTTCAAACCCACCAGCCACTCCTCAGAAGGAAGATGGGGCAATCTACTTCCGTAGTGATAGTGTCTCAAAAAACCAAGGAGGGGTCGCTATGAGTCAGGTCTGACTTGACGACACATAACAACAACAACAACAACAACAATAACAACCCTTAAATACTG
>NW_006921903.1:337790-346679 GCF_000298275.1 Orycteropus afer afer | reverse complement strand
TTTTTTTGGACTTCCTACCTATTCTTCTATGACCTTAAAGAAATCGATCAACCAACTATTTTGTTTGTTTGAAGGAGACAGCCCCATTTCCCCACAGAAGGTCATTGTTAATTTCTTTGTGGTTTCTGGGCTGCAGAGGCAGACACAGTTCTGCCCATGGGACCCTGGCTCCCCCGAGTCATTTCCTCTTCTAGCTCTTGTCAGTCCAGAGATAACCCTTGGTGGTCCCTGTGCCATAAAATTTGGGTAAATTAATGTTGTGCAGTGGAACTTTTCACAGACTCCTCATCCATTATTGAATAATTTTTCATAATAAAAAGCACTTCCTAAGTCAAACAAAGTCCAAGTATAGCTCCGCAAACTGCTGTGTTGAGTGCATCATGGTTTATTTTTCTGGTGAAAAAAATAAACTATTACTTTGACTAATAACTCCAGTGGAATGTGGGTCAAGAGATCTGTACCCTACGCCCCGCCAAAAGAAATGGATACCACAGTCCTCTTAAGACACACACATTGTATCTGGGGTCATATACAGAGGTTTTCAGGCCTGGCATGTGTCATGAATGAAAATCTTTTAAATCCTCAAAGAGGCAGAAAAGCATTTTGATTTCATTTGGTCCAGAAAACATAGAAGCAACTGCAAAGCACTGTTATTAAAACACTTAATTCTTCAAAGAAAATTATTTCCATTTGCAATTACTTTAGCCATTATTTAATATTTGAAGGTGGTGACTAAGGCATATCTCTGGACGTAATGGCGTGTTCAGGAAGAGTGCTTTGGAAGGAGAAGCTTGCACAACCTTAAAGTTTGCTCTGAAGGACGCTCTTTGGATGGAGATCTGAATTTCCACCGAGCTCCTTTGCTGAATGCTGCCAGCCATCTCTCCCACCAAAAATACTCTGCCTATGAGTATGCTCAGGCAGTACCCCCCTCTCCTCTGCCAGGTGATACTCACATATTTTCTATATGTTGTTCATTTTCATTTCAATAATAATAACCCCTTTTGAGTGGTTATAACTGGAACATTCTGGGGAGAGTCTAGAACACCTGGCCTGGTGTGTCAGTTTAAGGAATCGTAAATGGGCTCATCTGTGCATTTTCTGCAGCCAGATAATCCTGGTTTTCTCTAGTCCTTCTTGTCATTTTATTAACAAAAATTGCTTTTTTTTTTTTTTTTCAAGTTCACAGTCCGTTTATTAGATAACTGACTATTTTCTGTAGTTTGGAATACCTAAGATTAGTTACATTGTTTTTCCACTCAGTGTCTTCTAGTGAACATTTATATTGATCATAAAAGTTTGGCTGTTAACATATGTAACATTGCTCATCATTGTCTCTCGATCATTTTTCATCTTTTGTGTGTGTGTGCGTGTGTGTGTGTGTGTGTATGTACTTGTGGAGTCTTTGTGTAAAGTTTTTGCCACATCATTGATGTTTTTATAGTGTCGTTTTGCTCAGGAGAATCATGCAATAAGGTTAGGGAGCTCACGTGAACATCTCCAAAATATCTCTTCTTCCCATTAAGATGCTTAAAAAGACAGGAATGAGTACCACAGTTGTCATGGAATACAGACTGATTGCTTACCATGATCAGATAGATAAAATGACATGTGAGCTAAGAGTGCTTTGGCTTTTTTATTTTTGATAATTAATTAATAAAATAAGGATTTATCATATAGCAATAGGGTGTGTTTGATTTGTGTCTCCAGTCCTTCCATTTCTGTTTTTGCAATCATTCTATACAATCCTCATGAACTGGTATTAAATACTGACTGGCTATGACATGCCACACATTTTGTAAGAGGGTTTCACCTAGAGAGCCCTGTGGAATCTTCAGGACAATGGTAGTATATGCGTGCCTTTCCTACTGTCATTGTGCAGATGAGAAAACTGACCTGGAGGAAGTCTCATGCTCATCTTGTACCAGAGCGGCCTGGAGCTTCTTAGTCTACAACCCGATAATGGGTCTACTCCAGGGCTCATGGTCTTAGACATCATGAATCCTTATTTCTCTAAACCATAGTCTGGGTGTGCCTGGGCTCACTGGATGTGGGTGAGGACTAGTTTCCCCTCTTGACTTGTGTGAAAGGAGAATGAACATTCTGATGGATCTTGGGCAACCGGTAGACACCCAAATCTAAGAATTCCATGTATGTTTCTGTTTTCTTTAAGCCACATGTGAGGGCCATGAGCCTTCCTGGATATACTCTGTCTCCCCTGGAACTGGACAGCCAGTCAGATGCAGGGGTGGGGAGTGAGCATGCAATTGCTTTCCTTGTATCTTTCTGATACAAGCAATGGTCATCCATGGGGGCATCCATGTTCTCCTATAACATGGTAGCAGGCAGACATGTTGGAAGTATTCTTTTCCTTTCAGGAAGAAGAGATGAACCCCTTAAAATACAATGAGCTAGAAAAACATGGGTGGATGAATCCATTTCCGTAACTTAGAGTGATGGCAGATAAAATGATACCTGAAATAAGTATGTTGCCATCTCAGTGACATCAACAAGTTAAAGCATAGGTCCTGCATCATTGCATCTAGACAAATGGTGAATATTGGACTCCACTGTTCAAGTGGTGTCTCTTAAACATACAAACTGTCTCTTAAAGTATAAAGAGACCTTATTTCTTTTCTTTTTTTTTAAGAAATATATTATTGGGCTTTTGGGGGAAGTTACACAGCAAATTAAGTTACCATTTGACAGTTGCCACACAAAATGTTCAGAGACATTAGTTACATTACCATGTTCATAATAGCAAATAAGTGGAAATATTAGTTACAGTACCATAGTGTGTCAGAATTCTCTTTGTTCTGCTTATTCTCTTTCTAGTATCCTAGATTCCCTGCTCCTTTATTGTCTCGTCATTACTTTCGAGAAATTATTGATCTTTTTTTCTCATCCTGATGGTTCATAAGCAGGACACCATTCTTAGAGATACTATTGTTTATTTTGTGTGTGATTATGATTATTTTGCTAAAACGTGATCTCACTGGATCGTCTCAGTTTTAGATTTAAATTGTGTCCCTGGGCAATAGTCTCAGGGGGTCTTCTCCACTGTTGCAGTTTGTCTGACTTTAAAAACAAGACAAAACAAAAAGTAGTGTGTCTTCTGCTTCATGTTTTTCTCTCATTCTGTCTGCATCAGCTGTTGTGGCCCTAGCCAAAGTGGTCAGTTGTGGTAACTGGGCACCATCTAGTTCTTCTGGTCTCAGAGTTGATGAGGCTATGGCTTCTGTAGGCTTGCTTCTTGTCTGTGCTTTAGGTTATCTTCGTACTGTTTGCTTCTGGTGAGTCATGATCTGTGGTTGTGTTTTAGATGGTTGCTGGCAAGCTTTTAAGACCCAAGATGCTACTTACTTCACTAGGATGCAGAGCATGATTTTTTGGAGTTATTTTATGCCAATTCACTAAGTTGTCCTACGAGACTATGGTCCTAAGCCTCCAAACCCAGAAGAACAACATTGGAAGGTATTTGTGTCTTAGGAGTAACTGTATTTGTGTCTCCAATAACTATATGTGCCTGCACCCACAAATGTGAATTTACATCTAGCTATTCTCACAACTGGACCAATGAGCAACAGTGTGGTAAATGGAGAAAAGATTGGAGCTTTCAGGGATTTCATTGTACTTGGATGCACAGGCAACATCTGTGGAAGCAGCAGTCAGATGACATATTGCACTGGGCAAATTTGTTGCAAAAGCCCTCTTTATTGTGCTAAAGAGGCAAAACAGCACTTTGAAGACTAAGATGTGCGTGACCCAAACAATGGTATTTTCAGTTATCTCATATGCATGTAAAAGCTAGACAGTGAATAAGGAAGACTGAAGAACAATGGATGCCTTTGAAATGTGGTTTTGGTGAAGGATCCTGAAAATAACATGTACTACCAGGAAAATGGGCAAATCTGTCCTATGAGTAGTGCAGCCAGAATACTCCTCAGAAGCAAGAATGGCCAAATTTCATCTCGTATACTTTGGTCGTCGTCAGAGCGATCAGTTCTTAGAGAAGGATATCATGCTTGGTAAAGCAGAGGGTCAGTGAAAAAGGGAAGACCCTCAATGAGATGGACCAACACAGTAGCTGCAACAATGCGCTCAAACACAGCAAAGAATGTGAAGACAGCACAGGACTGAGCAATGTTTTGTTCTGTTGTCATTATGATTCAGAGCCACTCAAAGGCACCTACAACAATACAGATCCTTCTTTCTGTCTGCCCCTGTGTACACACTTGTACCCATGCATATACCAGATGGCTTATACCTGTTCTTTGTCCTCAAATACTCGATTTTACTTTCTTTGTTCTGTGCTCACTATACCAGTGCTACTTTTCCCATGACCGAGAGTAATTAGTCTCCACTCTATAAAGCATATTTTCTTCACCAACCCCCTTTCCTAGTAACCACCAGTGAACAGTGGTCTCCTTATATTTATTCTTGTTTTCTTAGAAAAGAAAAATTATCCATTATTTGTCCTTATACATTTGGCTTATTTCATTTATGCCTTCCATCAGTGTTATAATATGTTTCATGGACCCACCATTGCTCTTTATGGTTGCATAGTATTCAATGTTTTGTATGTACCACAATTTGCTTATCCCTTCATCTACTACTGGGCACTTCAGTTGTTTCCACTTATTTGCTATTATGAATAAAGCAGCAATGAACATAGCTGTGCATATGTCTGTTTGTACCATCTATTTTAGGCATCTATGTTGTATAGTTAAAGAGCTCTAGTGGTGCAGTGCCTAAGGCATTTGACTACTAACCAGATGGTTGGGGCTTCAAACCTAGCATCCTGTTCAGCAGAAGGAAGATGGGGAGATCTACTTCCCTAAAGATTAGCTGCTTCAGAACCCCAGTGGGGATCATTATTAATTGGAATCAACTCTATGGCAGTGAGTTTTGGTTTGAGGGTATGTAATTAGGGAGCTCTGGTGGTTCAGTGTCTAAAGCATTTGACCGCTCACCAGAGGTTCAGGGGTTCAAACCCACCAGCTGCTCCATGGGAGGGAGATGAGGCAAGCTGGTGGTAGCTATGAGTCACAATCCACTTGATGGCAGTTTTTTTTTTGTTGTTGTTCTTGTTTGTTTTAAGAGTATATATTTAGGAGTGGGATTGCTGAATCATAGGGTAGTTCTAGTTCTAGTTTTTTAAGATAGTGTCATGCTATTTTCCATAGTCTCACTAGCAATAGATAAGGATTCCAATCTCCGCACATCTGCACCAACATTTGTGGCTTCTTCTTCTTCTTTTTTTTTAATCAGTATTATTTTAGCTGAGTGAGATGAGACCTCGTTGTAGTTTTGACTTGCATCTCTTTAATGAATAATGAGGGAGCTCTGTAGTGTGGTGCCTAAGATACTTAACTGCTAACTAGAAGGCTGGTGGATCAAACCCACCAACCACTCCTTGGAAGGAAGGTTGGGCAATCTACTTCCACAGTGATACTGCCTCAGAAACCCAAGGAGGGGTCGCTATGAGTTGGGTCCAACTTGACGGCATGTAACAACAACAACAGCAATGAATAATGAAGGAGTTCTGGTGGCATCATGGGTAAGACATTTGGCTGCTAACCAGAAGGTTGGTGGCTGGGATAGAAGAAGGGGGAAGCAGGAGGAAGGAGCAGACATGAGACTTGAGATACCAAGACAGGCATGACTCTTCAGGACATGAAAAAATTAGTTGGGGGTTTTGTCACCAGTCCACAGTTCACCGATTCTAAGTTACTCTTTTCCCTTCACTTTCTACAGCACTGAAATCAGGCTGATGCAGATTCTAAGGAATATTGTTCATTAAAGAATGACTAATAGATAGATAAATGATAGGTAGACAGATGACAAATATAGGTATAGATAGATGATAGATGATAGATAGATAGATAGACAGACAGACAGACGGATGGATGAATGGATGGATAGACAGACAGAAAATAGAGAGGATCAGTTGAATTGACTAACGATGGTATGTGTAAGAGAGAAATGTTGCTTCATCCTGGGTGTTCTTCAAAATCACCAGCATGTTTGAGTCCATCTTTGTAGCTATTGTTCCAATCCATCTCACTGAGGGTCTTCCTCACCCTTGCTGGCCCAACCTGATGTCTTTCTCCAATGATTATTCCATCCTGATGGCATGTGCAATGGCTCTCTGGTGGCACAGTGTTTAAGGCATTCAGCTGTTAACCAAAAGTTTGGTAGTTCGAAACCATCAGCCACTCCACAGGAGAAAGATGAGGCAGTCTGCTTCCGTAAAGATTTGCAACCTTGGAAACCCTATGGGGGCAGTTCTATTCTGTCTGTTAGGGTCACTATACATTAGAATCAGCTTGATGGCAGTGGGTTTTGGGTTAGGAGGACTCATCCAATGCCAGTGAGTCACATAGTGTGCTACTGTGATCCACAGGGTTTTCTTTCCTCTTAGTCTGTCTTGGAAGGAAGATTGGGCAATCTACTTCCATAGTGATACTGCCTTGGAAACCCAAGGAGGGTCACTATGAGTTGGATCTAACTCAATGGCAGTGAGGTTTTTTTTTTTTTTTTTCAGTCTGTCTTAGTCTGGAAGCTCTACTGGAACTTTTCCACCATGGGTGACTATTCTGATATTTGAATTACCAGTGCCATAGCTTCCAGCATCACATCATGCCAGCCATTGCAGCCATTGAAGTACGACAAACTCACAATGGGAAGGTGGGAATAACTGATAATTATATATTGTTCTTGTTTGTTTTTGGCTGCCCTCAAATCAATTCCAGTTGACTACATCTTTGTATGCAGAGTAGAATTGCTTTATACAATTTTGAAAACCTTTCAGATGATCATTAGGCCTGTTCTCTATAGTGTCTCAGCGTGAGTTTGAATTAACAAACTTTTGGCTAGTGTCAAACACTTAACTGTTTGTGCCAGCCAACCAAAAACCAAATCAAACTCACTGCAGTTGAGTCTGATCCTACTCACAGAGACCCCTCCTCAGGTTTCCGAGGCAGTATATCTACAGATGTTGATTGCCCAGTCTTCCTTCTGAGGAGTGTTGTTGGCTTTGAACCTCCAGCCTTCTGGTTAGCAGTCAAATGCCTTAGACACTACACCACCAGCACTCCTACAGACTCTAAATTATGTGTTAATAATTGATAATTATATCTGAGATCCTGGGAGCCGGAGACATGAGAGAAATGACTTTGAGATCTTATGGCTACAGAAGAATTGCTAAATGGATTTGAACTTGAGAAGGGTTTAAGGATGAGGATTTCAATACAAAATATGCTAAATGTCAGCAGAATGTCCATAATGATGGTATGAAACAATATTGTCAAAGCTGGCTATTTTATTTTTTCAAAATTATTAGCTAGTTAAATAATTAATCAATTAATTTGCAATATTGAGCAACTAGAAGACCCAGGAGTGCGGTACACAAACAAGACATTTTATTACTAAGGCTTTCTGCAGTATTTCAGATGATCATCTCAAGTTGTATGGAATCACAAGTGTTTACAATCTATTTCATTTGTTTGATAATTGTTTTGTGACTCTCCATTTTGCTAACTTTCTAATATTTATTAAAAAAAATTATATTTCTTCTTGAGAATTTTTCCCCTACAAAATGGACCTCTTTAAGGCTAATGACATCACAAAATCCTTAGTTTATTCCAGGCCAGCCTGATGAACAAAGTGAAAATAAAAATAAGGCTAGAATTGAAAGGCTTATTGAAATAGAAAAGGAAGCCAATCTTGCCTCAGCCTCTTTTCTTATTATCCCAAGTTTAACATCTAGAAAAGAGAGGAAAATTAGTAAAAATGAAGGCCTCTTTTCATCTTAATAGTCGTGTCTCCTGTACTAGAAACAGATTCCAATATTTATTTTTATGAAAACACTTCTCTTGAAGACATTTCATGACACAATGAAGTGGATTGTCAGTTAGCTTACTACTCAAAAGACTGACTCTATTTTTGTATTTTAAAGAAATGTCACTTGCATATTGTCTCAGAAAATGTGCAAACATGTGATCTGTGAGAGATAATAAACTACCACAAAAGTTCAGAACTGGAGGAGCCCCTTAGTGCTGCAGATGGATAACACGTTTGGTGCTAATTAAAGTTTGAGACAATGCAGTAGGTTCTTCTCTGAAGTGGTTCAAAATCGGTCAAACATAGGATCAGTTTAGTTTGAAATGCTTAAGGGTTGTATTTGTTATCAATCATAGAAATTTAACTGCTATCAGCAAAGTTCTAACAGATTCACCTAATACTTGAAAAAAGACTCAAATATTTCTTAGATATGGAAACTCGAAGAATAAGAAAATTTAAAGGCAATTAAAAAAAATAATTTATGATAAAGATATTGAAGAAAAATTCAAATTTCTGGCAGTATATATAAAATTATAGGACAGTCACATGATGATTAAATAACTATTAAAAGGGTATTTTCATGAAATATTTAGAACAGAAGGTGTTTATAATGTTGTTGTTGTTAGGTGTGGTCGAGGCATTTCCGACTCACAGCGACCCCATGCACAGCAGAACGAAACACTGCCCGATCCCGTGTCACCTCCACTATCCCTCCTATACTTGATCCCATCATTGCAAGCACTATGTCAATCCATCTCGTTGAAGGCCTCCCCCTCTCGTCGACCCTCCGCCCTACCAAGCATGACATCCTTCTCTGGGAAATGGTCCCTTCTGACAACATGACCAAAATAGGTGAGATGAAATTTGGCCATTCTTGCCTCCAAGGAGTGTTTCAGGTGCACTTCCTCCAGGACAGATCAGTTAGTTCTTTTAGCAGTCCATGGTACTTTTAGCATTCTTTGCCAGCACCACAACTCAAAAGCATCAACTCTTCTTCGGTCTTCCTTATTCATTGTTCAGCTCTCACATGCATATGAGGTGATT
>NW_006921903.1:324753-336813 GCF_000298275.1 Orycteropus afer afer | reverse complement strand
GAGCCTTGTTCTTCGCCAATTCTTTCATTGCAGCTTTGACTTCCTCCTTCAGTACCATTAGTCTCAGATCATACGCCACTTCCTGAAGTGGATGGAGATCAACCACTTCTTTTTGGTACAGTGACTTTGTATTTCTGCCATCTTCTCTTGATGTTTCCTGCATCATTCAATATTTTGCCCATAGAAACTATCAATATTGCAACTTGAGGCTTAAATTTTTTCTTCAATTCTTTCAGCTTGAGAAATGCCGAGCATGTTCTTCCTTTTTGGTTTTCAAACTTCAGGTCTTTGCACATTTCATTATAGTAAGTGGTTTTGTCTGCTCGAGCTGCTGTTTGAAATCTGTTCAGCTCTTTAATCTTGTCTTTCTTCCATTTGCTTTAGCTACTCTGCAGTCAGGGACAAGTTTCAGAGTCTCTTCTGTCATCCATTTTGTTTTTCTCTTCTTTTGTTGTTTTTTTAGTGACCTCTTGCTTTCTTCATGGATGACCTCTTGATGTCATCCTACAATTCATCTGGTTTCCAGTCATTGGTGTTCAATGCATCAAATCTTTTCTTTAGATGGTCTTTAAATTCAGGAGGGATATGTTCTAGATCATATTTTGGCTCTCTTGGAGTTGTTTTAATTATCTTTAACTTCAAGTTGAACTTGCATGTGAGCAGTTGATGGTCTGTTCCACAATCAGCTCCTGGCCTATTTTTGGCTGAAGAAATTGAGTTTTCCACTGCCTCTTGCCACAGATGTAGTCAATCTGATTCCTGTGTGTTCCATCTGGTGAAGTCCAGGTGTAGAGCTGCCATTTGCATTGTTGAAAAAAGGTGTTTGTAATGAATAAGTCATTGGTCTTGCAAAATTCTACCATGCGAATTCCAGCATCATTTCTGTTGCCAAGGCCAAATTTTCCAACTACCAGTGATTCTTCTTTGTTTCCATCTTTTGCATTCCAGTCACCAGTAATAATTAACACATCCTGATTGCATATTCAGTCAATTTCAGACCGCAGAAGTTGATGAAAATTTCAATTTCCACATCTTTGGCTTTGGTGGTTGGTACATAAATTTGAATAATAGTCATATTAATGGGACTTCATTGTAGGCATATGGATATTATCTTATCACTGACAGCATTGTATTTCAGGTCAGATCTTGAAACATCCTTTGTGATGATGAATGCCATGCCATTCTTCTTCAACATGTCATTCCCAGTATGGTGGATCATATGGTTATCTGATTCAAAATGGCCAAAACCCATCAATTTCAGTTCACTAATGCTGAGGATAGCAGTCTTTATGTGTTCCATTTCATTTTGGACAACTTCCAATTTTCCTAGATTCATACTTCATACATTCCATGTTCCAATGATTAATGGATGTCTACAGCTGTTTCTCCTTATTTTGAGTGGTGTCACTTCAGCAAATGGAGGTCTCAAAAGCCTTACACTATCCATGTGAGTAAGGTTGGGTTTACTCTGATGATGCAGCTCTTTCCCTGTCCTATTTTGAGAGCTTTCTACCCTAACCGAACTATTCATAAAGTTGCATGGTAATGTATGAGGCAGTGTTTCTTTGCTATTCATAAGGTTTTCCCTGGCCAGTTGTTTGAGAACTGGATGGCCTCTTCCTTCTTCCTAGTCTGTCTCAGTCTGTAATCTGGGCTGATACCTGTGTACCATGTGAATCCCCCTGGGATTGAAACACCAGTGACTCAGCCTCAAAACTCACATCAACCTGTCACCACAGTAGGACAAACTGACAGAAAAGTTTGTCTCCCTGTTGGAAACCTCTCCTACCACCATTACCTGGGTCCCTGTGGCTGACTTCTCCTCTTTTTCAGTTCCCTGGCCTTTTCCTACTCTTTCTCCCTCTCTCCCACCCTGATTGCTCTGGGCCTGCCTGGGTTCCTTCTCCTCACCTGGATCCCTGAGGCTGACACAATATTCCCTTGTAAAGTGTAAAATGCAAGCAACAAGATCTTTTTTTCACTATTTTCCCAAAAATATCTACTATAAAAGAGAAAGGATAAGAAAACCCCACATAATTGAGATAATAGAAAAATGTTATTGGGGGACATAAAAAATACACTTGAATTAATGAAAATCAAATCATGCTTATAGATGTTCAGTCTCCAATTATAAAGATGGCAATACTTTTGAATTAAGTCTATGAATACAACAAAACTTTACAACATTATTTCTCTAATTGGGTGTTTTATGGAATTAGACCAGGTAATTCTAAGATGTCTATGTAAGAAAAACAGTCTAGGAAATTTAAGACAATTCTGAAAAGAAAAACTAGGAAGACACACTTTTTCCTATTAGACAAGACTTTTTAAAAGCTTTTATTGGTGTTGTTATTAGGTGTCTTCTAGTCAGTTCCAACTCAAAGCAACCCTATGCATGACAAAATGAAACACTGCCTGGTCCTGTGCCACCCTCACAATCATTGCTATGTCTGCCCTCATTGTTGCAACCACTCTGTCAATCCATCTTGCTTTGGGTCTTCCTCTTTTTCTCTAACTCTTTACTTTACCAAGCATGATGTCATGTTTCAGGTCCCTTCTGAGAACATGAAAATATAAGTGAAATGAAATCTTGAGATTTTCTCCTTTAAGGAGGTTTGGGCTGTACTGTTTCAAGACAGATTGTTTGGATGTCCATGATATAATCACTGTTTTTTCACCACACCATAATTCAAAGATATAAATTCTTTTTTGGTCTTCCTTATTCATTGTCCAGCTTTCACATGTATATGAGGTGATTGAAAATATTATGTCTTGGGTCCGGTACACTTTATTCTCAAAGTGAAACCTTTCTTTCTGACACTCTAAATACATCTTTTGTGCAGAATTGTCCAACTCAATCAGTCATC
This sequence comes from Orycteropus afer afer, assembly GCF_000298275.1. Taxonomy (NCBI): domain Eukaryota; kingdom Metazoa; phylum Chordata; class Mammalia; order Tubulidentata; family Orycteropodidae; genus Orycteropus; species Orycteropus afer. The sequence goes on along the minus strand of NW_006921903.1, from coordinate 333,946 downwards.
TCATTTCTTAGTTGCTACTCCCAAGGGTGTTGGATTGTGGATCCAAGTACTATTAAACTCTTGACAACTTCAATATTTTCTGCATTTATCATAATGTTGCTAATTAGTCAAGTTGTGAGGATCTTTGTTTTCTTTTTGTTGAGGAGTAATTCCTACTGGAGGCTAAAGCCTTTGCTCTTTTTCAGTAAGTTCCTCAGGTCGTCTTCACTTTCATCAAGAAAGATTGTGTCATCTACATACACAAGTTGTTAATGAGTCTTCCTCCAATCCTGATGCTGTGTTCTTCTTCATATATCCCAGATTCTCAGATTCTTTGCTCAGCATACAGACTGAACAAGTATGGTGAAAGGATACAACCCTGATACACACTTTTCCTTATTTTGAACCACACACTATTCCCTTGTTCTGTTTCAACAATTGTCTCTTGGTCTATGTACAGGTTCTTTACAAGCACAGTTAAGTGTGCTGGATTCCCATTCTTTTCAATGTTATCCATAATTTGTAAAACTATGCACAATTGAATGCATTTGCATGGTTAATATAACACAGGTGAACATCTTTCAGATATTCTCTCTTTCAGCTGAGATTCACTTGAAATCATCATGATGTCCCTGGTTCCATGTCCACTTATGAATATAGCTTGAATTTCTGGCAGTTCTCTCTTGATATATATCTTCAATAGTTTTAAAATTATTTTCAGCACAATTTTCATATGTGAGACATTAATGACATTGTTTGACGTTTTCCACCTTTCTCTGTAATGGACATGAATATTGATCTCTTCCAGTCTATTGGCCAGATAGCTGTCTTCCAAATCTTGGCATATGTGAGTGAATGTCTCCAGAGCTGTATCTGTTCATTGAAACATGTCATTTGGTAGTCTATCAGTTCCTGGAGCTTTGTTTTTTGGCCAATGTCTTCAGTACAGTTTGGACTACTTCCTTGAATACCATTGATTCCTGATTATGTGCTACTTCCTGAAATGTATGAACTTCAACAAATTCTTTCTGGTACACTGTCTCTGTGTATTCCTTTCATCTTCTTTGGATGCTTTCTATGCTGTTTAATGTTTTGTCCATAAAATCTTTCAAATTATAACTCAAGGCTTCATTTTTTTCTTGAGTGTTTTCAATTTGAGAAACAGCAAGTTCCTTCTTTCATTTTCATTTTCTAACTTCAGGTCTTTTCATATTTCATTATAACTCTTTACTTTGTCTTTTTGAGCTACTCTTTGAAAATCTTCTGTTCTGCTCTTTAATTTCATCATTTCTTTATTTCACTTCAGCTACTCTACATTTAAAAACAATGAACACCAATGATTGAAGATCAGATGAATTGTGGGATGACATCAAGAGCATCATATATGAGGAAAGCTAATGGTCATAAAAAATGGAGGAAAGTAATAAAAGACCAAAATTGATATCAGAACAGACTTTGAAATTTGCTCTTCAAAGGAGAGTAGCTAAAGCAAAAGGAAGAAATAACAAGATAAAAGAGCTGAACAAAAGATTTCAAAGGCTAGCTCAAGAAAGTAAACTCAATTATTATAGTGAAATGTGCAAGGACCTGAAGTTAGAAAAGCAAAAGTGAAGAAAGAACACCCTTGCTATTTCTAAAGCTGAAATAACCAAAAGGGGAAAAAAGTCAAGGCTTGAGTTGCAATATTAAAAGATTTTATGAGCAAAATATTGAATGATGCAGAAAGCATCAATAGAAGATGAAAGGAACAAACAGAGTCATTGTACCAAAAAGAATTGGTCAGTGTTCATCTATTTCAGGTAGTGGCATATGATTAAAAACCAATGGTACTGAAAGAAGAAGTTGAAGCTGCACTGACAGAATTTGTGAAAAATAATTCCAGCAGTTGATGGAATATCCATTGAGATGTTTCAACAAATGGACGCTGTGCTGGAAGCACTTATATATCTATACCAAGAAATTTGTAAGACAACTACCTGGTCAACTGACTGGAAGAGATCCCTATATGTACCCTTTCCAAAGAAAGATGATCCCACAGAATGTGGAAAGTATTGAACAGTATCATTAACATCACATGCAAGTAAAATCTTGCCGAGGAAAATTCAAAAATAGTTGCAGTAGTATATTGATAGGGAACTTCCAGAAATGCAAGCTTGCTTTGGAAGAGAACATGGAATGAGGGATATCATTGTTAATGTCAGATGGATCTTAGGTGAAAGCAAAACATACAGAAAGACATTTACTTGTGGTTTATTGACTATGCCAAGACATTCAATTATGTGAATCATAAAATTTTGCATAACATTGAGAAAAATGGCAATTCCAGGACACTTAATTAGTCTCATGAGGAACCTGTACATAAACCAGGAGGCTGTTGTTCAAAACCAAGGGGACACTGCATGTTTAAAATCAGGAAGGGTGTGTGTCAGGGTTGTATCTTTTCACCATACTTATTCAATCTATATGCTGAGCAAATAATGTGAGAAACTATACTATTTGAAGGAGAACACAACATCAAGATTGGAGGAAGACTCATTAACAATTTGCAATATAAGGACAACACAACCTTGCTTGCTAAAATGAAGAAGATTTGAAGCACTTACTGATGAAGATCAAACGCTACATTCTGCAGTATGGGTTACACCTCAATATAAAGAATACAAAAATCCTCACAACTGGACCAATAAACAGCACTACAATAAATGGAAAATAGATTAAAGTTGTCAAAGATTTCATTTCCCTTGGATACGCAATCAAAGCCCATGGAAGCATGAGTCAAGAAATCAGATGATGTATTGTGCTGGGCAAATATGCTGCAAAAGACTTCTTTAAGGTGTTGAAAAGCAAAGACATTACTTTGAAGATTAAAATGTGCCTAACCCAAGCCATGGTCTTCTCAACTGCCTCATATATGCATGTGAAAGCTGGGCAATAAGTAAGGAAGACTGAAGAAGAGGTGATGCTTTTGAACTGTGGTGTTGGCAAGATTGTTGAAAATACCATGGGGCTACCAGAAGAAGTACAAATCTGTCCTGGAAGAAGTGCAGACAGAATACTTCTTGGATGGGGAAATGGCCGGACTTTGTTAACCTATTTGGTCAGGTTGTCAGAAGAGACCATGCTCTGGAAAAGGATATCATGTTTGGTAAAGTGGTGGGTCAGTGAAAAAGGGGAAGGCCATCAACAGGATGGATTGACACAGTGGCTGCAACACTGGGCCCAAGTCTAGCAAGGATTGTGAAGATGCTGCCTGACTGTGCAGTGCTCCATTCTGTTGTACATAGGGTCACTATGAGTCAGCACCAACTCAACAGCACCTAACAATAAGAACACATTTAAGAGCAAGTATCAGAGTCTCTTGATATCCATTTTGGTCATTTCTTTCCTCTTGTCTTTTAATACTTCTTGTTTTCTGTATGGATGATGTCATTTATATCTTCTCCCAAGTCATCTGATTTTTGATCACTGATGTCCAATGGCTCAAGTCTATTCTTGAGAGGGTCTCTAAATCCAGATAGTAAATACTAAATGTTGTGCTTTGCCTCCTGTGGACTTGTTTCAATTTTCTTCAACTTCAACTTGAACTTGTTTATGATCAATGGATGGTCAGTTTCACAGTTTGCTCCTGGCCCTGTTCTGACTTTTGATATTGAGCTTTTCCACCATCTCTTTCCACAGATGTAGTCAATTTGATTCCTGTGTAGTCCATCTGGTGAAGTTCATGTGTACAGTTGACATCTATGTTGCTGGAAAAGCTATTTGCAATAAATAAATTAATGGTCTTCAAAAATTTTATCAAGTCATCTCTAGCTTTATTCCTATCATCACAGCCATATCTTCCAACTACTTATTTTTCTTTGTTCCCAATAAGCAGTGATTATCAATCCAACTTGATTGCATAGTTGATCAATTTTAGACTTCAGAAATTATAACAAACCATCAGTTTCTTCATCTTTGGCTTTAGTTGTTGGTGCATATATCTGAATAATACTTGTATTTACTGGTCTTTTTGTAGGTATATGGATATTGTGCTATCTCTGATAGTGTTGTACCTAAAGATGATATTGAAATGTTCTTTTTGATGATGAATGTGACACCGTTTCTCTTCAATTATCATTTCTGGTCTAGATCATATGATTGTCCAATTCAATATTGCCAATAGTAGTCCATTTTGGTTCAGTAATGCCTAGGTTATTGATCTTTATGATTTCAGTTTAATTTTTTGACAATTCACAATTGTCCTAGATTTGTTCCTTGTACATTCAACATTCTGCTTATTAAGGGATGTTTGTTGTTTTCCTTCTGATTCTGAGTCATGACACATCAAGAAATGAATGTCTTAAAGGATTTACTCTAACCATATTTGTAAGGGTGACTCTATTTTGAGGAGGCAGATCTTCTCCAATTGTTTTTCTGAGTGCATTCCAATCCTTTTATAGCAGAAGTATGTAAGAAAATGTTCCTATTATTAATGGATGTTTGCAGCTGTTTCTTACCATTTTGAGTTGTGCTCCATCAGCAAATTAAGGTCCCAAAAGCTTTACTCCATCCATGTCATTAAGGACAACTCTACTTTGAGGAGTCAGTACTTCCCCAGTTGCATTTTGAGTGTTTTTCCAACCTGAAGGGCTCATGTTCTGGCACTATATCAGACAATGTTTCAGGGTTATTCTAAAGTTTTCTAGTAATATATTAGATAGTGTTTTACTGCTATTCATAAGGTTTTCACTCAATTACTTTTTCAGAAGTTGATGGCTTCTTCTTTCTTCCCTGTCCACTACAGGTGATCCTGCTGCATTTTTAAATACAAATGGCATATCCTCCAGCCTCACAGATACACGCAAGCCACCAAGAAACAACAAAGTGATATATGAGTGGTAGAAATATGTCTCAATATGGTAGGAATTCTGACTCCTCTAGAATAGTGTGTGACTCACTTAGATCACATTGTGACCTCTGATTGTTTAGTGAACTCATGAAGTCTAATCTTTCCAGCAGAGCAGACCTGAGGAAAATCCTATGTGCTTTTAGATTTAGGACTTAATTTGACTCTTTTTTCTCAAGTTGCTTCTTTATGGGCAAACACATTTCTCTGTCCCTGTCTGATGGCAGTCAGAATCTAGTTGGTCTCATTTTCCACTATCTCCCCTGTAAAATAAGACTCCACAGCCTATCAGAGTGCTGGTTCTCAGCCGGAGATTGCAGAAATGAAAGTAGAACATGTTTCTGAGTGTCACCTTAAGCCTGTTGTTAAGTGCTCCAGCTCATAGCAACCCAATGTACAACAGAATGAAACACTGTCCAGTCCTGCATTATCCTCACAATTGCTGCTGTTTGAGCCCATTGTTGCAGGCACTTCAGTCCATCTTTTTGAGGGTCTTTCTCTTTTTCTCTGAATCTCTACTTTACCAAGTATGATGTCCTTCTCCATGAAAATTGTCCCCCCTGACAGCATGTCCAAAATTCATGAGATGAAGCATCTTCATCCTTGCTTCTAAGGTGCATTCTGCTTGTAGTTCTCCCAAGACAGAATTGTTCATTCTCCTAGCAGTCCATGGTATATTTAATATTCTTCACCAGCATCATAATTCAAGTGCATCAATTTTCCTTTGGTCTTCCATGCTCATTGTCTAGCTTCTGCATGCATACAGGACAATTGAATATACCATAGCTTGGGTCAGGTGCACCTAGAAAGAGACATATGTGAAAACCTCCTTTCCTTAGGACTCCCAACCATGAGGTGAACAAGGGGTCACCATTCCTCTAATAAGGAATTGTTCAGTACTGGAACTGACTGAAGAAGGAATACTTCAGTCTTAGATGAAATACAGCCAGAATGCTTTCTAGAAGTGAGCATGGTGAGACTTTGGTTTGCTTATTTTGGACACATTATCAGGACAGACCAATCACTGGGAAAGTACATCAGGTTTGGGAAAGTAGAGGGTCGTGTTAGACTGGTGAAAGCCTCCAAGACATGAATTGATACAGTGGTCAAAACAAGAGAATTCAAGGATACCAACAATCATGACGATGGCTCAGGAGTGGATTTCTGGGCTTTGCATTCTGCTATTTGTAAGGTCACCATGAGTCAGAACCGACTTGACAGCTACCAAAAACAGCAAGAGTGCTTCTTACTCTCATCTGTGAATGCAGGGACCCTGACATTCCTTCTGGGCCTCTCCAGTGGTTTCTTGGCCCTTTGATGGCTGTTTCCACACTCTCCCCCTCCAGCCCCTTGCTGATGTCTGCGGTCTGTGAACCCACTGTCAAACCCAACCCTCCCACCACCACAGCAGTGCCTGCACTGACAGCACTGATCTCTGTGTCTCAGCCGCTATCTTAAGCATCCAAGTCACCTTGTGGTTCTCACAAAGGCAGGATTAAGAACTCTCCTTTCCATATCAAATATCCCCAGAGCAGGCACCAAGCCAGGCTGCAGCTTCCTGCTGTCCCCCAATAGCTGTCTTTAGTCTCCAGCTCTACTTTCACAAGGCTACAGAGAAGTCCATAGGGATGGACCTTGGCTCCATCTCCTAGGCATACAACCAGTGGCAGAAGGCTGTGCTCTCCTACACTCTGTCTCACATCAGAGCTCTTTTCTTCCAGATGACCCTTCCAGTGCCCATGAAACAAGAACTGTCATGGGCTATGGCTATGGTAGGCCATTTAATCTGGAGTATCTCACCTCCACCCTGGGATGCAGCCTAGGAATATAATGCTTTATAGTGTAGAAGCATCATGAAGAGCAGAGAAGGAATAGAAGCCAGAATCAGGAGGATCACTGATATACAAGGATATGATGCTCATGGTAGATGAGTTAGAAGGGTATAGAGTCTAGGCCCAGGTGGACCACATTCCCCTCATATCCAGTTCACTCCAAGCACTGGTGGTAAACTTAAGGCAGAACCTGAATGTTCAGATAAGAATTCTTCCTCATTTATCAAGGATTGTGAATGGTCTTACCTCAGTGTGGAGATGGGGGAAGAGAAAAGTGGTAGAAAGAAGAGGTGAAGGTGAATTTCATAGGAAGCCAGAAATAGAGGTATGAACTGGGAAAGACTTCATGTTTAGTAGAATAACTTGTCAGTGCTAGGCACAAGTGGACTGTGTACGTATTCTGGAAACTCCGTACTTCTTATCAACATAAGATCTCGGTACCAGTATGAGTTCAAGTATGTGGGAAGTTTTTTGTCCATGTAAGACAACTTACTTCCTAGTATATTGGTCTTAATAATGTGTTGTTGGTGTGTTACGTGTCATTAAGTCAGTTCCAACTCATAGTGATCCTATGTACAACAGAATTAAATACTGCCAGGTCCTGTGTGGTCCTCACAATCTTTGCTATGCTGGAGCCCATCAGTGTAGCCACTGTGTCAGTCTATCTCTTTGAGGGTCTGACCCTCTATTGTTGTGTAATAGTAAGATAAATGATAGTGGTTGGATTGGGAGCCTTGTGTTTCTGACTTGATGTGAATAAAGATCCTAAAGGCTAACTAGAAGTTTGGTGGTTCAAACCCACCAGTCATTCTGCAGAAGGAAGATGGGGCAATCTACTTCTATAAAGATTTACCACCTTTGAAACCCAATGGGGATCACTATGAGTTGGAATTGACTTGATGGTAGTGTGCAAAGCTGTCTAATTCACTTTGAAATCCTTTGGGTGAGTCTGTGAGAAGTGGGGGGGGGGCTAATTGGGTGACCTTGACTTTGAGAAGTCCTCCTCTCTCCTCAGAGTAGAGGCCTGGACTGAAGCAGGTGCTTGTTAATAATGTCTTTCTACCCCTAAGTTAATATTTTCAGTCTCTTTTAGGAAATTTCTATTCATTTATAAATAGCTCACATCTTCTGACCCTAATCAAATAAATGTTTTTGATGATGCTAAAGACTTTCAAGAGATTCTGATCTACTCTCTCTTTAAAGAATACTGCCTGAGAGCATTCTGGAAGTAGGAAAAAAAAAAAAAAAAATCTGACCATTGGATTAACCAAGAGATGGAAAGCTTTGATTTATTTTTTAAAAATCCCCTACTTGTAGTGTACTCTCTAAGCACTTAAGACATTATCAGATTAATCTCCTGACCCTTCTATCTCTTGAAATGATGAGAAGTAACAAGAGTAATTCAAGATACTTGGATATAAACAGCTCTTATGGGAGTCTGACTGCAGTGACTTTCAGAGTTTTTAACTGTGAACCACAGTAAACAATCCATTTTACAGTGTGAGTCAGATATATATACAAACAGAAAGAACTGAAACAAAAACTTAATAAAACACTGCTTAACTTCCGGACCTATCACAAACACTATTTTCTATTCTAATCTATTCAAATGAAAATCTGAAGATCCAAGAAATGTATTTCATGACCTATCAACCAACAGTGACCTGCAAATTGAAAAACCTAAGATCATGTTTTAGATAGAGAGACAATGTAAAGCTAAAGCAAACCTTTTTATGGAAATAGAATCTTTTGGGCATCCCATATAACATGCTGTTGGGTGCTATCAAGTAGATTCGAACCCACGGTAACCCTATGTACAACAGAACGAAACACTGCCCAGTCCTGTGCTACCCTCAGAATCCTTTCAATGTTTGAGCCCACTGCTGCAGCCACTGTGCCCATTCATTTTGTTAAGGGTCTTCTTTTTTGCTTTACCAAGTGTGACGTCCTTTTCCAGGAACTGGTCTCTCCTGATAACATGTCCAAAGGATGTGAGATGAAGCCTTACCATCCTCACTTCTAAGGAGAATTCTGGCTGTAGTACTTCTTCCAAGACAGATTTGTTCATTCTTCTGATTGTCAGGTGTCACTGAGTTGGCTCTGACTCATCGTGACCCTGTATATAACAGAATGAAGCACGACCCTGGCACAGCAGGGTCACCTATCATGGACAGGTTTCAGAGGAGCGTCCAGACTATGACAGACTTGGAAGAAGGAAGAAGCCATTGATTTCTCAAAGAATTAGCCAATGAAAACCTTAGGAATTCTTCTGATAGGCCATGGTATAGTTAATATTCTTCACCAACACCATAATTCAAAGGCATTAATTCTTCTATCTTCCTTATTTTTTGTATAGCTCTTGGGAGCTCAGGTAGCATAGTGGCTAATGCACATGACTGCTAACCAGAAGGCTGGTGGTTCAAACCCACCAGCCACTCCTTGGAAGGAAGATGGGACAATCTACTTCCATAGTGATACTGCCTCAGAAACCCAAGGA
>NW_006921903.1:322240-324220 GCF_000298275.1 Orycteropus afer afer | reverse complement strand
AACATAACACATACACCATAAAATCGGCCCTTTAAAAGTATGCCATTTGTTGGTTTTCAGTATATTTAACTAAACATGCAACCATTCCTACTATATAATTTCAGAATATTTGTGTTGTCCCCAAATGAAACCCTATACCCAGTTAATTTGGATTCAGAGGGTTTAGAGTGTCCCATATCATTTACTTGGCAGGATGACGGGATGAGAAACTTTGATAATTTTAGGTAAGATCTAAAATAGCTAACGTAGAATAGAAAAATATGTTGTAAAATGCCTTTAAAATAACTAAAAGCCACCAGAGGTTCATGGTTATTATTTAATATTGTTAATGGTGAACCTGTTTTTTTTTTTTTTTCCTTTCTGGTGCACACTGTTCATAGGAATGGCCAGTTCACATTTTAGAGGCATGAAGCAAACTGCCAGCAAAATGTGTTGGAAGCCCCTGGATTCAATTGCTGACAGATATATTATCATGGCAAGTACTAAGTGTGAAAAAAAAAAATGTCATTACACATAGAAAAGCAAGACGTTCATTGACCAATCACAATTATGGATGATCCATTCATGCAGCTCTGAAAATGTGTTTTCTTTGCCTTTCCTTGAGCTACCAAGAGAATTAATTTGATTCAAGTTTTGTATCATAATTTCCAGTCTGACCACCCGCTGGGCATCAATCCCAGGCCGGCTTTATCAACAGCAACAAAACTCTGACAGTTTGAAGCTTGCATCTAAAAACACAGGGCAAGTGCAGCTTTCAAGAAGAGCAAGGCATTGACTTTCAAAATAGCTCTGCCTACTGCACACAATCTTGATAAGGGGACTTTCCAATGAGGAATTTGCTGGGTGGGTGACTGATAGCAAAGCTGTCTTTCCTGAGGAAAACTATGGCAGTTCCAGTTTACATCAACTCACTCTCAGCTGAGACAAAAAAGTGTAAATGAAAGGCAAGAGTTTATCCTCTGGTGGGTTGTTGTGGCATATGAGAAAGGAAATAAACGCAACAAAAATGTCTTGTATGTCCTTTAATGAGAGGAGGTGGTTGGGGTCCGCTCAACCACCTTGTATGTCCTTTAATGAGAGGAGGTGGATGGGCCATCAACACAGATGCTCTTGCTAGCCAGTCTTCATGGTGTCCTTGCTATCTCTGAGTACCTTGTTTTGGCCACACAGATGGCTGGTCCTTTTTCTCATGATGAAATGCTTTGTGTGGACTAAATATGAGACTGGGGGCAGTCTCTAACTACTTCAGACCCACTGCCTGCTATTTTAAGGAGCTCTGGTGGCATAGGGCTTAAGGCATTTGACTGCTAACCAGAAGGCTGGCAGTTCAAACCCATCAGCCACTCCTGGGAAGGAGGATTGGGCAAGCTACCTCTTAGAGATATGGCCTCAGAAACCCAAAAGGGGATGCTATGAGTTGGATCTGACTCAAAGGCAGTGAGTTTTGATCCTGCTATTGTGTTTCCTCTGAGGATATGGTGGCACCATGTCCTATTTGAGAAGTTTCCTCCATTTGGAAGGAATTTACACACATACCAGGAGTGGTGTTGGGCAACAATTTGATGGTCAGGGAGTAGACCGAGACAATGACTAGTGAAGCCATCCTGCCTTTTCCCCATTGATTGCTGCCTGGAGCTTGCCGCCTGTGCTTACCGAGACCACATGAAGACTCAGAGCTGTCAAATGGTGGCAAACTGGCTTTGGCCTCACAATTTCATTAGGTTCCTCTTTACCTTGTTGTGGAAATTTTCATAACAGGGTTGGCAAACAGTTTTAAAATAGTGGTGGTATTTGGCAGGATGGAGCCAGCCCAGCCTTAAATTTCTATTTCAATCCTACTCTCCGGTTGTGGCTCCCTTCCCATGATTCATCCTGAATAGAGCATTCTTGCTTAATCCGAGGACCAATGTCGTTGAAAACAGGTTGGGTAAACTAGAGCCCAGTGGGTTACCCCAAGGAAATTCACTAGCTCATGGATCT
>NW_006921903.1:319858-321005 GCF_000298275.1 Orycteropus afer afer | reverse complement strand
ATCATACACCACTTCCACTGTGCTCTGCAGGAATCTGTTTGGAGGTTTTCGGGAGAGACCAGTCATGTGTATTGCACTCACCTGTGTTTCTCTGAAACAGCAGGCCCTAGAATAAGACACAGGACCCAGGATAGTACAAATGGTTTGATTACTTAACTATGATCCTAAAGTTAGGTGGTTAGAACCCATCCATCAGCACCATGAAAGCAAAGTCTGGCAATCTGCTTCCTTAAAAATTACAGCCAAGAAAACCCTATGGAAGAGTTCTGTTCTGTTACGCATAGGGTCACCTTGAGTTGGACTTGACTAAATGGCAGCAGGTAGAGTAATACACACACGAGCTGTTGGTTGTTCAGGGGTGGAATTCTTGCGTTCCACATGGAAGGCCTGGGTTGATTTCTGGCCAGTGTACCACAGGGACAGCTACCGCCTGTCTGTCAGTGGAAGCTTCTGTGTTGTGATGATGTTGGACAGGTTTTAGCAGAGATTCCAGTCTAAGGGAGACTAGGAAGAAAGGCCTGGCTCTCTACTTCAAGAAAACATCCAATGAAAAACCCTATGGGTCACAACAGCCCAATCCACAACTGATTGTAAGGATGGCACAGGATTGAGCAGCATTCTGTTCTGTTGGCCATTGGGTCATTATGAGTCAGGGTTGACTGGATGGAAGCTAACAATGATAGAGGAAGACACATGACACACTGGTGTACCAACTCCACTGACAGTAGGGACAGTGTTCCTTTGCCTGGAACACTTGTCATGCTTCCCAAGTGCAGGAAGAACCCAGGCCAAGATGGAGGGTGGACAGGCCAGTCAAGGCAGATGTTATATGCTGTAACTCCCCCGGAGATGGATTTGGTTTTAGCTTGGCTGTGGCTTGTTTTCAGGGTCAGGATTCTCTTACCATATAAAGCCAGCTCATCACTGTCAAATTGATCCTAACTAATCGCAATTCTATAGAACTTTCCTTAGGATTTCCATGGCTGTAACCTTGACAGAGGCAGAGGGCCACATCTTTTTCCCACTGAGTGGCTTGTAGGTTTGAACTGCTGACCTTTCAATTAACAGTCAAGCACTTTTACTCCTGTGCCACCAGGGCTCCTTCCTTCTCTTATAGCATCTTTGGATCCCGAGGTTTAGATAAGCT
>NW_006921903.1:317420-318593 GCF_000298275.1 Orycteropus afer afer | reverse complement strand
GACAATGTTGGGTTTGCACCTGATGCTGACCCTCCCAAGCTCTGGGCTCCTGGAAAGTTATGAGGTGTTTCTCTGCCAGGTCCCTCACTCCACAATTCAATAATAGCCTACTTCCCAGGGTAGTTGAGTAGCTTAATTGAGAAAACATTTCAAAACCACAGGATAGATAGTGGCTGGCTATTATGTCTGTGTGCTTTGTGAAGCCATGTGAGTATATGTGCATGTGTGAGATATGTGTGTGGTGAGTCTAAGTGTGATTTGTGTGTTTGGAGCATGTGAGTGCAAATGTGTGTGACTGTGCATGTGATATGTGTGAGAGTATGTGTTTTGGTATGAGTGTGCCTGAATGTGTATGGCATGTGTGAGTGTGTATATGTATGATATGGCTGTGTGTGTCATATGACTGTGTGTGGTGTGAGTATGTGTGTAGTGTGTGATATATGTGCGTGCACATGTCATGTGTTTTGTGTGGCTTCCATGTGGTCCATGTGAGAGTGTGGGCTTTTGTGTGAGTATGCATGAGTATGTGTTTCTGAGTGTGTGTGTTGTGTGTGAGACATTATGTGGTGTGTGTGAGTGTACATGTGTGTGATATATATGTGTATATGTGTATGGTGTGTGAATTATGAGTGTGCATGCATATGTATGTGTCTATTTTGTGGTGTGTGTGTGGTATAACCATTTATATGCATGTGGACATGTGTGTTATGAGTGCATTGCCAGTGTATGTGTGATTAGTGTGAATGTGTGTGGTATGGGTGTGTGTGCATGTGTATGTGAGTGTGGTGTGTGATATGTATAGTATGAGTGTGTACATGTGTGCATATAAAGCATGTGAAGTATGTGGGCATGTGTCTGTGTGAGTGTGTCTGGCATGTTTGTGGGATGTGTATATATGTGTATGTGTGTGTGGTGGGTGATGGTATGAGTGTGTGTACATGTGTATTTTTGGTGTGAGTGTACAGAGGACAGCACACCACATTCTGACATACTGACCCCATCCCTGGAAGCACGCCAGATCTCTCGTGGGCTCCTAATCACTCTGGCCTGATCAGTTTTAACTCTGATGCCACACCTGGGCCTCAGGCACTTCAGACAACAAACACTGAAAACCCATTGCCTGTAGGACAGAGTAAAGCTGCCCCATAGGATTTCCAAGGCTGTCTGGTGGCA
>NW_006921903.1:314074-316255 GCF_000298275.1 Orycteropus afer afer | reverse complement strand
GCCAGGGAAAGGCATACTAAATTCTTCATAACAACTAGTCTTTTAAAAGGTTTTATTTTTTCTTTCTTAATGTTGTTTTCAAGAAGAACAGAATTCTCTAAAGGCAAGGGATTGCTGAGAAAAGAAAACTGTGTTCTTCTCTTCCCAGATGTTGTGGTATTTTGAGGAAGGTAACTGCAATATCTGCAGGTGTACACTTTGGGTAGGGCCTTGGGGGTATGCCAGCATCATTGCCTGCAGCATGAGGCCATCTTGTTTCCAGCTAGTAGGGCTGTCCTTGCTCACAAGAGTACTGTGAGACCCCACCCCATGCTCAGTCTCACCTCTGCACATCGGAAAATTCTGCCCTACATCTAGGGTTGTGAGTTGTGCATGGTAGTTATACCGTAGAACCTTCACATGCCTTCCAAGAAAAGCTACAGGCTTGCACTAAACAGGAAAAGCAAAGCTGAGAGAAATACTGGGATGTTTTTAGGGTTTCTGTGGGAGTTTTACTCAGTACAATGGCTTCCATCTGTCTATCTGAAAACTCCCCTGGGCGTGTTTATACCCTTTCTTTCCCTCTTCCCCTCAAGGGCAGTCATGGCCAATTTGAACAGCCCTTCATTACTGGACACAAGGAACACATGTGTTGACGTGATTAGCGGTGTTTAGAACTGGGGTGTTCTGGAACAACACAGGGACAGACAGCCACATCAGGCCGTCAAACCGGGACTCCTTCTACCTTTTTGAGGCAGAAAGACTCTTAAATTGAATAATTGTCATTTCTCCGCTCTCAGGGAGACCAGAAATCACTAAAAATCTCATTTAAACTTTCCATTCTCGTTCTCGAGCAAATTTACAGCAGAGGTCAGGACTTGGGCAAGACTGTGGGGGAGGATTCCTCATCAGAAAGCAGGTCCTTTTCTCCACCGTTGAACGAACTACCTTCCATCAATTTTTCTCGTCATTCCCCTCATCTTATTATGACCTTCAAGGGATAAAAGAAGTACAGCTCTAACTCCTTTTTTTTTTTTTCCCTTCCTGCAAATGGTGCCTCCCTGTGTATTATGTGGTTAACATTGATTATAAATCACAGTCAACTCAGAGCGCCTTGCTCATCCCCCAGCCATCCTGCACTGCCCTTCCCTCGCTCTGCAAATCATTTTCTTCCTTTCACCTGCTTCGCAAGGCTACTTTGAATATTTCTTCATCTGAAAGGTGACGGCCACTTTTAATTGCACTTATTTACATTCCCTAACTGCCAGGATGTTTTTATGTTGCTGACAGGACCCACCAGCGGGGGACAATGGGTTGTCCCCTGCCCAGAGTGCAAGTAGACTGATCTAATTTACCCCGCAAGCAGAGAACATCCTCTGAACAGGCTCTGGGGCCCCTGGGGTGACCAATTTAGAGGTCAATTGAAGGAGCAGCAAGGCATGTCTGTGCTTCACCTGCACTCTTCTGATCTGTATTCTCTTGTGCATATACTTTTATCAGATACGCAATTTCGATCTAAGAAGTAAAATTCCTTAATGAGTTTGTGTACAGCTTCACATATTGTAGGAATAAATGAGAATTGTGATGATCAGTGACCTCACTTTCTCATTCAAGCTTTCCCAGCCATGCTAAATTCAACTTTGGCCACTTGGGTTTTTCATGTTCCTTTAACAGTCCCCGATCCGCATTAGCTCTTCGTGGCTGATTTGATTGTAAGGACATTATTCTGGAGGGTCCAGGTCCAATGCCTTCCTCTTCTAGCTGACTTTAGCATAAAAATAAAATTCAATCATAAGCAATGAAATTTTATCTTTTCAACTCTCTTTAGTCTCTACTAGACTTAATAATGCTGGCTTTTATGGTTTCTCCCTAAATAGCATAAAACACCTGAAATTGAAATTAACACATTTCCAAGATGATTAACTCACAAATCGGTTTTATTCAATATGCCCACATGGTGGGTGCTCTTAACCAGCTGTGGGTGAGGCACTGTACCCCTTTCCTCAGTATTAGGATACTGTCATTTTATATTCCAGTAAGTAACAACAGCAACAAAAAAGCACAAGAAGACAACATGAAATAATAAGACAAGAGTAAGGATTACAATAACAACAGCAGGAGGATAGCAAGACTTCCCCTTGCTTGACTTATTTCACTAAGAGAGACAAATTGCTAGAAAGCAACATCACGATTGGTAGAGGG
>NW_006921903.1:287965-289308 GCF_000298275.1 Orycteropus afer afer | reverse complement strand
GAATGAAAGATTTCAAAGAGCAGCTCAAAGAGACAAAGCCAATTACTATAATGAAATGTGCAAAGACCTGGAGTTAGAAAACCAAAGGGGAAGAACAGGCTTGGCATTTCTCAAGCTGAAAGAATTGAAGAAAAAGTTAAGCCTTGAGTTGCAATATTGAGAGATTCTATGGGCAAAATATCGAATGATGCAGGGAACATCAAGAGAAGATGGCAGGAATACACAGAGTCACTGTACCAAAAAGAACTGGTCGATCTTCATCCATTTCAGGAAGTGGCACAGGATCTAGAACCAATGGTACTGAGGAGGAAGTCAAAGCTGCAATGAAATAATTGGCAAAGAACAAGGCTCTGGGAATTGACAGAATACCGATTGAGGTATTTCAACAAACATGCTGCACTGGAGACACTCACTCGGTTATGCCAAGAGATTTGGAACACAGCTACCCGGCCAAATGACTGGAAGAGATCCGTATTTGTACCCATTCCAAAGAAAGGTGATCCCACAGAATGTGGAAATTATAAAACAATATCATTAATATCTCACGCAAGTAAGATCTTACTGAAAATAATCCAAAAACGTTTGTAGCAGTGTTTTGACAGAGAACTTCCAGAGGTGCAAGCTGGATTCAGAAGAGGACGTGGAACAAGGGATATCATAGCTGCTGTCAGATGGATCTTGGCTCCAGGCAAAAAATACCAGAAAGATGTTTACTTGTGTTTTATTGATTATGCAAAGGAATTTGATTGTGTGGATCATGACAAATTAGGGATAACATTGAGAAGAATGGGAATTCCCAAACACTTGATTGTACTCATGAGGAAACTGTACCTTGACCAGGAGGCTGTCACTCAAATGGAACACGGGGATACTGCATGGTTTAAAATCAGGAAGGGAGTACATTAGCATTGTATCCTTTTCCCATATTTATTCAATCTATATGCTTGGCAAATAATCCAAGAAGATGGACTATCGAAGAAAACATTGCATCAGAATTGGAGGAAGAATCCTTAACAATCTGAGATATGCTGATGATACAACTTTGCTTGCTGAAAGTGACGATGACTTGAGGCACTTACTGATGAAGACTGAGGAACACAGTTTGCAGTATTGATTACATCTCAATATAAAGAACACAAAAATCCTCACAACTGGACCAATAAGCAGCATCATGATAAAGGGAGAAAAAATTGAGGTTGTCAAAGAATTTACGTTGCTTGGTTCTACAATCGAGGCCAGTGGAAGTGCAGTCAGTACGATAGACGATGTGTAACACTGGGCAGGTCAGCTGCGAAGGAACTGTTTCAAGTGCTGAGGAGTAAGGCTGTCTCCTTGAGGACTAA
>NW_006921903.1:283605-287642 GCF_000298275.1 Orycteropus afer afer | reverse complement strand
TATGGTGGCTGCAACAATGGGCTCAAGTATAGCAGGGATAATGGAGCTGACGCAGGATCTGGCGGTGTTTTGTTCTGCTGTGCATGGAATCGCTATGAGTCGGAAGCAACTCTATGGCACCTAACAGTAACTACATTTGCAGATGACATGATCCTATACATAGAAAACCCAAGAGGCTCAGCAAGGAAAAAAGAAAACAAAGAAAGAAAGAAAAAAAAAAAAAACTGAAACTAATAGAATGGTTCAGCAAAGTGACAGGATACAAGGTGAACATACAAAAATTAATTGGTTTCCTCTACACCAACAAAGAGTCCTTTGAAAAGGAAACAAGGAAAACAATACCATTTGTAATAGCTACCAAAAAGATAAAATATCTAGGAATAAATTTTACCAGACACACAAAAACCTATGCAATGAAAACTACAAAACACTACTACAAGTAACTACAAAGCAATCTACATAAATGTGAAAACTTGCCTTATTCATGGACAGGAAGACAGAATATTGTGAAAATGTCAGTATTACCCAAAACAATCTACACATTCAATGCAATCCTGATCCAGATACCATCAATGTTTTTTTTTAAGAGCATGGAAAAATTAATTACTAATTTCGTATGGAAAAGAAAGAGAACTCAAATAAGAAAAGAACTGCTGAAGAAGAAAAACAAAGTGAGAGGTCTCACACTCCCAGATCTCAAAACCTACTATATGGCCACAGTAGTTAAAACAGTGTGGTATTGGTCCAATGATAACCAGATGGACCAGTGGAACAGAATTGAAAATCCAGAAACAGACCCATTCAGCTATGGACACCTTTGACAAAGGACCAAATCCCATTAAATTTTGGGAGAGAGAGCCTCTTTAAAAATTGGTGCTGAACAAGTTGGATGTCCTCTTGCAAAAAAATGAAACAAGACCTATACCTCACCCCATACACAAAATGAACTCAAGTTGGATCAAAGACTTAAATCTAAAACCCAAAGTTCATCAAAGATAAAATAAGGGCAAATTTAGGGGCTCTAATCTACAGCATAAATAGGCTATCCGACATAACCCAAAACGCAAGGCAGTGGAAGAGAAGCTATGTAACTAAAAACCAAAACCAAACTCATTGTCATCAGGTCAGGTCTGACTCATAGCGACCCCTCCTTGTGTTTCTGAGATGGTATCAGCTTGGAAGTAGATTTCCCAATCTTTCTTCGGAGGAGTGGCTGTTGGGTTTGAACTGCCAGTCTTCTGGTTAGCCTTAGGCACTACACTACCAGAGCTCCTTTTAAAAATTATTTTGGGCATCAAAAGACTTCTCCAAAAGGGTATAAAGAGAACTTACAGATTGGGGGAAAAAAAAATATTTGGCTATAACCTTTGCGACAAAGGACTTATCTCAAAGATTTATAGAAAATTTCAACAACTCAACACTAAAAAGATGAACAACCTAATTCAAATATGGCCAAGGGACATGAGCAGAAACTTCACTAAAGATGATATACTGCTGGCCCAGCAAACACATGAGGAAATGCTCATGATCATTAGCCATTAGAGAGATGCAAAGCAAAACAAAAATGAGATATGATCTCACCCCAACAATAATAGCACAGTTCAACAAGACAGAAAATAACAAATGCTGGCAAGGTTGAAGAGAGACTCTCATACACTGCTGGTGGGATTGCAAAATGATACATCCATTATGGAAAATAATATGGCATTTTCTTAATTGAAAATAGAAATACCATTTGAATCAGAAATTCTATTACTAGGAATATATCCTAAAGAGGTGAGAGACAGGACAAAAACAGACATGTGCACACCTATGTACATCACAGCACAATTCACTGTAGCATAGAGATGGAAACAACCTAAATGCCCATCAACAGAAAAATGGATAACCAAACTATGGTACATTCACACAATGGAATACTATGCAACATTAAATAATGAAAAATATATGGTTCATCTCACAACATGGATGAATTTGTAAACAGAGGGAAATAAGTCAATCATCAAAGGATAAATATTGTATGAGCCCATTGTAAAAAGTCAAGGAAATTTTACTTGGGAAAGGAAACTTTGTTGGTTACTGGGGATGTGAGGGTAGAGGAGGAAAAATTTCAGAGTAATTTAGGGTCACATGTTGATTTGGGTAAGGGGAGGGACTTTCTGGAAAGAGTCTGTGATCAGCATGATAACATTGGGGAAAGGCAGGACACCAAATTATGCACATAAGATATAGACAACAGAAGCTAATACCAGTATATGCACAATACCACATTATCACTAACACCAAATACCAAGCTATGGATAAATGCACACACAAATAAATAGATAGATAGATAGATAGATAGATAGATAGATAGATAGATAGATAAAGTGAATGGAAGAAATGATGACATAAAAGAGCTGAACCAAGGATGTCAAAGGGTGGCTAGAGAAGAAGCAAAATATTAAAATGAAATATGCAAAGACCTGGTGCTAGAAAATAAAAGGGAAGAACACACTTGGCATTTCTCAAGCTGAAAGAACTGAAGAAATATTCAATCCTCAAATTGCAATATTGAAGTATTCTATGGGCATAATATTGAACGATGCAGGAAGCATCAAAAAAAGATGGAAGGGATACATAGAGTCACTGCACCAAAAACAATTGATCGATGTTCAACTATTTCAGGAGGTATAGCATTTAATTAAGAACCAATGACATTGAAAAAGAAGTCCAAGCTTCATTGAAGGAATTGGCAAAAACAAGGCTTCCAGAATTGAAAGAGTACCACTGAGATGTTTCAACTAATGCATGAAGTGCTGGAAGTGCTTACTCTTCTATGGCAAGGAATTTGGAAGAAAAATACCTGGCCAACTGACTGGGAGATATCCTTATTTGTGCCCACTCCAATGAAAGATGATCCAACAAAATATGGAAAGTATTGAAAAATATTTTAATATCACACACAAGTAAGATCTTACTGAAGATAATTCAAAAACAGTTGCAGGAATATATTGACAGGGAACTTTCAGAAATCCAAGTTAGATTCAGAAGAGGATGTGGAATGAGAGATACCATTGCTGATGTCAGATGTATCTTGGCTGAAAGTAGAGAATACCAGAAAGATGTTTTCTTGTGTTTCATTGACTATGCAAAAGCGTTTGACTGTGTGATTGATAGCAAATTATGGATAACATTGCAAAGAATGGGAATTCCAAAACACTTCATTGTGCTCACGAGGAACATGTACATAGAACAATAAGTTATGGTTCAAGCAGAACGAGGGGTTAACAGGTGGATAAAATCAATAAGGGTGTGTGTCAGCGTTCTGTGTTTTCACCAAACTTATTCAATCTGTATGCTTAGCAAATAATCCAAGGAGCTGGACTATATGAAGAAGAATATGACATCAGGTTTGGAGGATGACTAATTAACAACTTGTAAAATGCAGATGACACAACCTTGATTTCTGAAAATGAAGATGACTTGAAGGACTTACTAATGAAAATTAAAAACTACAGTCTTCAATATGCAATACACCTCAATGTAAAGAAAACAAAAATCCTCACAACAAGACAAATCAGCAACATGATGGTAAATGTAGAAAAGATCAACAGGACCAATAAGCAACATAATGATAAAGGCAGAAAAGTTTGAAGTTGTCAGAGATTTCATTTTACTTGGAACCACTCATGGAAGCAACAGTCAAGAAATCAGACATCATATTGTTGTTGATGTTGTTAAGTGTCGTCGAGTTGTTTCCGACTCATAGTGACCCCATGCACAGCAGAAGGAAACACTGCCCAATCCTGTGCCAGCCCCACAATCTTTGCTATACTTGAGCCCATCATCACAACCACCGTGTCAATCCATCTCATTGAAAGTCTCCCCCTCTTTCGTCGACCCTCCACCCTACCAAGCATGACATCCTTCTCCAGGGAATGGTCCATTCTGACAACTTGACCAAAATAGGTGAGACGAAGTCTGGCCATTCTTGCTTCCAAGGAGCATTCTGGCTGCACTTCCTCCAGGACAGATCTGTTAGTTCTTTTAGCAGT
>NW_006921903.1:276776-281304 GCF_000298275.1 Orycteropus afer afer | reverse complement strand
AAAACTCACATTAACATGTCACCACAGTAGGACAGACAGACATGTTTGTCTCCCTGTTGGAAACCTCTCATCCCACCCTTACCTGAGTCCCTGCAGCTGACTGCTCCTCTGTCCCAGTTCCTGGGCTTTTAATCCCCTTTCTTCCATTCTCCCATCCTGCTGCTTTGGGCCTGCCTGAGTTCCCTCTCCTCATCAGGATCCCTGAAGCTGACTGCTCCTCTGTCTGTGTTCCTGGCTTTTAATCCCCTTTCTTCCATTCTCCCTTCCTGCTGCTTTGGGCCTGCCTGGGTTCCCTCTCCTCATCAGGATCCCTGAAGCTGACTGCTCCTCTGTCTGTGTTCCTGGCTTTTAATCCCCTTTCTTCCATTCTCCCATCCTGTTGCTTTGGGCCTGCCTGGGTTCTCCCTCCTCACCTGGATCCCTGAAGCTGAGTGCTCCTCTGCCTGTGTTCTTCATTTTTAATCCCCTTTCTCCCGCTCTCCCGCTCTGCTGCTTTAGGCATGCCTGAGTTTCCTCTCCTCACATGGATCCATGCAGCTGACCGCTCCTCTGTCTAGGTTCCTGGCTTTTAATCCTCTTTCTCCCACTCTAGTCTCCTGCTGTTTTGGGCATGCCTACAGCTGCAGGATCACTCCATCACCACATGGCTATCTTCCCTCTTTCTGCCTTTCTGTGTTCCTTCTCCTTTACAAGGACACCACTCATACTAGACCATGACTCACTCAATTCCAGTATGACATCCTGGGAAGTGAACCAATAACATCTTCAAAGATCTTATTTCCAAGCAAGATCAGGTTCCCAGGTGCCAGGAAGTATGTGGATTTTTTGGGAGTCATCAAACATAACAGAAATGTAACAATTATCTTCCAATAAAAGTAAAAGGGAACTCAGCCACATAATTACTAGAAAACAAATTTCTCCTTACTAAATGAATCACCACAGGTAATAATTTGCACATATCATAGGAGCATCTTTTCCCTTCTTGACACTGGAAGAAATGCATTTAAAGTATATCACGGGTCTCTTTCTGGCCCCATCCTCGTGAGCAGTGGGTACCCGGGGTGCCCTAACCATCTCTGAGGAGCTGTCATGCATGCATTAT
Source organism: Orycteropus afer afer (assembly GCF_000298275.1). Lineage (NCBI taxonomy): Eukaryota > Metazoa > Chordata > Mammalia > Tubulidentata > Orycteropodidae > Orycteropus > Orycteropus afer. Next base: position 280,202 of record NW_006921903.1, on the reverse strand, counting down.
CAAGTCGAGCCACAGTTCAGATCCTTATCACCCACTTAGGGTTGCCACACTTTCATCTGTCAGTGAGACATATTTTTCCTTCTTGGATAATAGTGAAGGGCATCTTCACTCTCCTCCCCTGTTGAATTGTGAATTTGTCTCGGTGGATTAGATGAATCCAAATGGCCTTCGAAGAAAAATCTCCATGTGTGCATCTCCAACTCAAATAATTTCTGTCAGTTTTTTATAGAGACACTACTTCTGAAGGCCATTGTCACATGCTGCTTTTGTATTTCTCATGCAGCTGAGTATGTATTTATCCCAACTGTTGGTAGCTTGAATTTAAGCTACTGTTTGTACTTACATCTAAGCAGTAAAGGAAAGGCTTAGCAAAATACCATCAGCAGTGGAAGCCGGCTCAGTGTAAGCTACTTGTTTTCAGTGGAGCCAAACATTCAGAGCACTCTCACTGCCTTCAAACATTTTAAAGTCATATATTTGGAAACTTAATAACACTTATCTGAATGTGTGACATTACAAACCTAAACTACTATCAAAAGAATTTACCTATAACTGTCAAAATGAGTGTGTATCTGGAGTAATTTTCATCATTCCTTTGATCCTTCCTCCAACCTTTTCAAATAATAGCAATAGTAATAATAATAATGTTAAAATTAATTAGTAGAAAAATACATGAAAGCAACTTTAAAAATATGTGTTAATAATAAAAGTATTTCTTATTTTTTGGTTCTAACTTCTACATCTTTATATTTTATTTTAACATTTGAAAATATTCTCTTTTTTAAGATAAAGTAATAGTTTTCCTATTTCCAAAGTAATAAATATGTATTGCAGAAAAAAAAATGGAAACACAAATACAAATATAAAGAGGCAATCTTTCCATGAACATTTATTTCTAAAAAAGGGGCCATAGCATAGAGTGATATAAGATGATTTCCACTTAACAAATTGACATTTTCAAATGTTTATACTTTTTCTTAGTGATCTTAAGATTTGCACTCTATACTTATAAATAATTAATTTTTTTCCCATTTATTTTTTATAGCAACAATAATGAGATGAACATTTGTATAGTTACTGCTTTGAACACATGCTTAACTACATCCTTAGAAAAATACTGGGAAATGGAATTGTTTGCATGAGAGCATTCATATTTTTAAGTAGTTCGATACATATGACCAAATTGCCTTTCAGAAAGGTTGTTCTAATTTGTAATTCTATCCAATGAGCACTGCACAGCCTTTGTACTCCCTAACATCACAATAGGAGAAAAATAAATATCAAATGTCTTAAATGTTTTGTACTTCTTGTTTCATGAAATTATTGTCTGGTTGGAAATACTTTTCTGTAGTTGCTTGTTTATGTCATTTCTTGTTAACAAATATATTGCAGCATTTGACCAAATACAATATTTTGTTAGAATCACTAACACTTAACTCTCCTATGCACATCTCTGCTGTGTTTGGAACATTTAATAACTGCATGCTTTTTCAGCTACAGTGATTATAGAAAAGCTGGTTGGACTTATTCTCTGACAATGAACAGCTATAAAAGCACAGAAACTTTAAAAGACAACTGTCTGTAGTCATGCATGGTAAAATGTGCAAGCCTGTGATTGAGAGAAGGGAATTTTAAGACTGAACCTTATATTTAGTTCAGCTTTCTCCTGGAAGAAGCTCTGTTTAAGGCACTCAGCTGCCAACATAAAAGCCAGAAGTTTGAATCCACCAGCTGTTCCCCTGGAGAAACATGAGGCAGTGTTCTTCTGTAAGGATATACAGCCTTGGAAACCTTGTAGGGCAGTTCTACTCTGTCCTACGGGGTCACTTTGAATCAGAATCTGCTTGATGGCAATGGGTGTGCTTTTTGTATTTTTCTCCCAGAGTGCATCTTCTAAACTCTTGTTGCAGGAAAGTAGAGCAAGGGTAGAGAACAGAAGTCCCACAGGGTGGAGCAAACAGAGGTGGTACATGCAGAATGAGTAACTGACTGCTATTTGTAAGGGCAGATAACCAGCAATGAAGGACCTACACAGAGGTTTCCTGAAAAATCTGCATGAAAATTCTCCTTTAGTCTTTGACTAACTCAAAACTATCCACATGCAAGCAGCAATCCAGAAGACATAAAGGAGATCAACTGCTTGGAGACAGAGCTGAGCTGAGAGTTTAGGTGTTACGGAGTGCTAGAGGGACATTAGCATTTTCCTGGACAGAGTGGAAAGTTCATTGAGCTGAAATTCAAAGAAAGTCATGATTCAGGACTTTGAACTACACTCCAAGTAATCCTAACTGATTTGCCCTAGGAATACAGGCAACACTGAAATAAACCCATTTAAATAAAGACCAAAGTAAGGCTTTGTTATGATCCACATAGTTCAATGCCTTTGCATGCTGAGTAAAATACAAGTGTGATAATTAGGATTGTGTGTTAGTTTGGCTGGACCATGACTCTCAGTGGTTTAGCAGTTATGAAGTAGTCCTCGTCCATGATGAGATTTGATATAATGTAATCCCTTCCATGATGGGATCTGCTATGAGCAGCCAATCAGTTGAAAGCGAGTCTCTGTTGGGTGGTCGCCTGCTTCTAGTATCTATGGAAAAGCTCTAGTGCAGCTTTCTGGATTTTTGCTTACTCTAGATCCTGCACACAGCTCCTAATCGTCTAACTATTGGTTTGGAGACTTGAGGCAGTGGCTTGCCATACTGCTTACCGATCTGGGGATTGTTGGTCTCTACAATCCGTGATCCAGTGGCCTGCCATCTTATAAGCCAATCTTGGGTTCCTCAGCCCTGGTGGCAAAATGAATCAGGAGAAGCCCCTAGCCTGACTTCTGACCCAGAGACTTCAAAGTTGTCAGCCACTGACCAAGATATTCAGCATCCATGGACACAGCAGTCAAGAAATCAGATGTTGTATTGTTCTGGGCAAATCTACTGCAAAAGACCTCTTTAAAGTGCTTAAGAGCAAAGATGTTACTTTGAAGACTAAGGAGCACCTAACCCAAGCCATGGTGTTTTTAATTGCTTCATATGCATGTGAGAGCTGAACAATGAATGAGGAAAATTGAAGAAGAGTTGATGCCTTTGAATTATGGTCTTGACTCATTTGCAATTTCAAGTTGGAGTTGAAGACAATTAAAACAAATCCACAAGAGCCAAAATATGACTTTGATTATATCCCTCCAGAATTTATAGACCATTTAAAGAATATATTTGATGCATTGAACAACAATGACCAGAGAAACTGTGAGATGACATCAAGCACATCATCTATGAAGAAAGCAAAAGGTCATTAAAAAGACAGGAAAAGAAGAAAAGACTAAAATGTATGTCAGCAGATACTCTGAAACATGGCCTTGAATGGACAGTTGTTGTTGTTATTAGCTGTCGAGTCAGACCTGACTCATAGTGACCCCTCCTTGGGTTT
>NW_006921903.1:273993-276676 GCF_000298275.1 Orycteropus afer afer | reverse complement strand
AAAAAAAAAAAATCTATGTAAAATATTGTAGTGAATTCAAGGGAATTTGCGAATGATGAAGCAAAAAGATATGTCCATGAGTTAGCATTGCCCAGCAAGCTATATTTTAGGCAACACGTTGACAACTGAATGCAAGTGTGGTCTTCCATAGCAGGAAGTCTTCTAAAGGCAAATGATGCAGGAGTCACTAGAAGGAGAGAAAGATATGAAAAGCCGGGAGGGGGGGAGCACGATAAAAAAGGGGGAGGTGCTTAGGGCATCTGAGCAACATCCTCCTCCCACAAGGTAGGGAGTTTCTGGGACTTAGAACACCAAAGGACAGACACAGTTGAGGGTCCTTAAACTCCGATTTTCATAGTGTTGTTGTTATGTGTCATTGAGTCAGACCTGACTCATAGTGACCCCTCCTTGGGTTTCTGAGGCAGTATCACTATGGAAGTAGATTGCCCCATCTTCCTTCCAAGGAGTGGCTGGTGGGGTTGAACCACCAGCCTTCTGGTTAGCAGTCAAGTGCCTTAGGCACTATGCTACCAGAGCTCCCTGAAAGGAGAGTAGCTAAAGCAAATGGAAGAAATGACAAGATAAAAGAGATGGACAAAATATTTCAAAGAGCAGGTTAAGAAGACAGTCATTTGTTATAATGAAATGTGCAAAGACATGGAGTTGGAAAAGCCAAAAAGGGAAGAACACACTCTGCATTTTTCAAGCTGAAAGAACTGAAGAGGAAATGTAAGCTTCGAATTGCAATATTGAAAGGTTCTATGGGCAATATATTGAATGGTGCAGGAAGCATCAAAAGGAGATGGAAGGAATATACAGAGTCACTGCCTAAATGAATTGGTCGATGTTTGTCCATTTCAGGAGGGGGCATATCATCAACAACCAATGATACTGAAGGAAGAAGTTGAAGCTGCCCTGAGGGAAGTGACAAAAAACTAGGCTTCAGGAATTGACAGAATACTCATTGAGATGTTTCAACAAACAGATGCCTCAATGGAAGCACTAATCTAGCTATGCCAAGACACCTACTTGGCCCACTGACTGGAAGAGATCCATATTTGTACCCATTCCAAAGAAAGGTGATCCCACAGAATGTGGAAATTGTTGGACAATATCATTAATATTGTATGCAAGTAAAATCTTACTGAGGATAATTCAAACTCGGTTGCAGTAGTCTATTACCAGAGAACTTCCAGAAATGCAAGCTGGATTCAGAAGAGGATGTGGAATGAGGGATATCATTGCTGATGTCAGATGGATCTTGGCTCAAAGCAAAGAATACCAGAAAAAAATGTTTACTTGTGTTTTATTGACTATGCAAAAAACATTTGATTGTGTGGATCATAACAAGTTATGGATAACACTGAGAAGAATGGGAATTCTGGAACACTTAATTGTGCTCATGAGGAACTTGTACATAGAGTAGGAGGCTTTCATTTGAACAGAACTAAGGGACACTGCATGGTTTAAAATCAAGAAGGGAGTGTAACAGGGTTGTATCCTTTCACCATACTTATTCAATCTGCATGCTGAACAAATAATCTGAGAAGCCAGACTATATTAAGAAGAATGTGACATCAGGATTGGAGGAAGACTCATTAACAACCAGCACTATGCAATTGACCCAACTTTGCTTGCTGAAAGTGAGGATGACTTAAAACATTTACTGATGAAGATTGAAGACAACAGTCTGCAGTATGGATTACACCTCAATGTTAAAAAAAAAAAAAACACACACACACACAATGGGAGCAATAAGCAACATCTCAATAGATGCAAAGAAGATTGATGTTGTCAAAGACTTCATATTACTTGGTTCTACAATCAACACCAATGGAAGCAGCAGTCAAGATATCCGACATCATATAGCATTGGTCAAATCTGCTGCAAAGGGACTCCTTCAAGTGCTGAAGAGCAAAGATATTTCCTTGAAGACTAGGGTGTGCTTCCCATAAGCCATGGTGTTTTCAATCACCTCATATGCATGTGAGAGCTGGACAGTGTAAAAGGAAGACCGAAGAAGCATCGATGCTTTTGAATTGTGGTGTTGGTGGAGAATGCTGAAAGTACGATGGACTGCTAAAAGAACTGACAGATATGTCCTGGAGGAAGTGCAGTCAGAATGTTCCTTGGAAGTCAGAATGGGCAGACTTCATCTCCTCTACTATGGTCACGTTGTAAGAAGGGACCATTCCTTGGAGTAGGATATTATGCCTGGCAAAGTGGAGGGACAATGGGAAAGGGGAAAGCTCTCAATGAGATGGATTGATACAGTGGCTGCAAAGATGGGCTCAGCTGTAGCAAAAATCATGGGCTGGCACAGAACTGGTGATGTTTCATTCTGCTGTACATGGGGTCGCTATGAGTCAGAGATACCTCAACAGCACCTAACAACATCCACAACAAATATTTACCAAAGAAGATTGCCTTATCTTTCTTCCACAGAGAGGCTGGTGAGCTCAAATCACTGAGCTTTTGGTTAGCAAGCAAATGCCTTAACCACTATACCACCAGAGCTCCATGTCTATATATGGAACTGTGGTGGCACTGTGCTTAAAGAAGAAAGACGAGGAAATATACTTCTGTGAACATTTACCACCTTGGAAACCCAGTTGGTGTCACTATGAGTTGGAAGTGACTCGATGGCCATGAGTTAGAGTATATACATACACACATATATATA
>NW_006921903.1:269261-273893 GCF_000298275.1 Orycteropus afer afer | reverse complement strand
GAGAGAGAGAGAGAGAGAGAGAGAGAGAGAGATTTATCTTAAAGAAATGACTCACAAAGTTGTAGAGTGTGCCAAGTCCCCAGTCCATTGGTCAGATGTCAAGCATGAGGCTTCTTCTGTCTCAAGTAGCTGCAGTGGCTGACAAACTCAAGATCTGCCAACTATACAATAGGTTATTGGCTTTGGAGGCTAATGAATCCAAGATCAGTAGGGAAGATGCAGAATGTTAGTGCACATGCTGTGAAGGCAACAATCCAAAGTTAGCAAGTAATACGTCAGACCACTGGTTCAAATCCAGGATCTGAAGGTCAGATGATGAACCAGAAGTAGGATCTGAATGGAGCAATAAACCAGTGGCTTTGCCAGAATGTCCATATATATAGGAAGCAGGCCATGGCCCTGAAGAAACTTCCTTTCAACTGATTGGCTGCTCATAGTAAATGTCATCATATAGAGGATTATGTTATTCCAGATCTCATCATGGGGAATTGTTGTTGTTGTTCTGTGCTGTTGAGTTGGCCCTAACTCCTAGCGACCCCTCCTTGGGTTTCCAAGGTGGTATCACTACAGAAGTTGATTGCCCAACCTTCCTTCCAAGGAGTGGTTGGAGGGTTTGAACCACCAGCCTTCTGGTTAACAGTCAAGTGCTTTAGGTACTATGCTACCAGAGCTCATATCATGGGGGATTGATACATTATAACTGCTAAGCAACTGATGGAATTATGCTCCAGCCAAGTTGACACACAATCTTAGCTATTGCACCATGGTAGAGTTTTTTTTTTTTTTTTTAATCATCAATAGAAATAGAATGCAGCATGACCCAAATATTGGACAAGGCAAACAAATACTTCAAAATAACTATAATTAATACAATTCAGGTGAGAGAATGAATGATGGAAAATGTGTTCAAAGAAGTGTTTCAAACATAATAAAATATGTAAAAAGGAATCAGATGGACATTTTAGAACTGCCAAATAAAATATCTACAATTAACAATTCAGTGTCTGGATTGAGCATCAGACTGGATACAGAAAACAGAATTAACTCAAAGACAAGTCAATGTTAAATATTCAAATGGAGTCACTGAGAGTTAAAAGAACAAAAAGAGAGGACAGCATGAACAATATGAGATATACTTTAATGGTATAACATACATATAATCAGATTGTGTGTGTGTGCATATATACAAAATACAGAACTGAAAAGGACCAATAATAGTGAAGAAACTCTTGAAAAACAGGTAGGGAAATTGCTGCACCGGATGTCAGGAATTATACTAATGATATAGTAGGGCACATGTTGTGTTGTTGGAGTAAGCTTAGGCAAGTAACTCAGGGACTGAATAGACTACTACTCAATAAGATTACTATTTGAATATTCTACTGAATAGAAACAAATCCATGCAGTGCTGGGCTGCTGAGTTATAACAAAGGTTGAACTGCACAACAGAGGAATTGTAATATATATTTTTTAAAATATTTATTTTATTTTTTAACTTTTTATTTTGATTTTGGCGAAAGTTGAACAATAGTGTTCTTTTAGTCAATGACACTTTAAGAAAAACAAATTCACTGCCATCAAGTTGATGCCGAATCATAGTGAACCCCCTTGGGTTTGCAAGGCAGTGAATCTTTAATGAAGTAGATTGCCCAGTCTTCTTTCCGTGGAGTGGTTGGTGCATTTGAACCACCAACTCCTGGTTAGCAGTCAAATGCCTTAGACACTGTGCTACCAAAACTTTGTTACACAGCATTGTCTTCTTTTTGCAAGTCTCAATTGTTGTTGTTATGGGCTGTCTAGTCAGACCTGACTTATAGCCACCCCTCCTTGAGTTTCCAAGACAGTATCACCACAGAAGTAGATTGCCCCATCTTCCTTCTGAGGAGTGGCTGGTGGGTTTTGAACTGCCAGCCTTCTGGTTAGCAGTAAAGTCCCTTAGGCACTACGCTACCAGAGCTCCATTGTTTCTTTATGTCATCTCTCTGGGGGAGGAACTATTGAAATATGTCCTAAAATATGGCTTCTAGAATATTTCTGTGTCAATATAATGCAGAATGATTGTTCTTTTATCTCAAAATTATATTCTTCCATAGTACAAACAAAGCTTCTTTGAGCCTTTGTACCAATTTCCTCACCCATGATTGGGACTTTTTTTTTCATATATTTATAAGAAGGTACTCTTCCCAGACATCACTCACTAGCAACCTGGTCACACACAATTTCCAGAATTTATCTACACTTAACATTAGGTGTATTTTCATTTAGTGAATATGTTGCTTTAAGCTCAAGATTAGATTTGATTTCCAGATTCCCAGTTTTCTGACTCCCTGCTTATGTGCTATTTTTCTTCCATTTGCTCCATCAGTTTCTATCCTCAAGTCTTTCATTGCATACAATCTTTGCGCCCTTTCTTCCTGTGAACAAAATCTACCCTTGCTGCTTGTTATGTTAGATGCAATTGAGTCATTTCAGACTCATAGTGACCCTACAGCAGAAGAGACTGAAACACTGCTTAGTTCTGTGCCATGATCACAATCTTTGCTAAGTTTGACCCTATCATTGCAGCTACTGTATCTATCCATCTTGTTTAGGGCCTTTCCCTTTTGCTCTGACCCTCTAATTCGCCAAGACTGATATTCTTCTCCAGAGACTAGTCCCTTTTGACAACATGATCAAAGTACATGAGATGAAGTTTGGCCATTCTCACTTCTAAGGAGCATTCTAGGTGTATTTCTTTCAAGGGAGGTTTGTTAGTTCTTCTAGCAGTCCATGGCACATTCTATATATATATATATACATTTTGCCAACACTACAATTCAAATGCATGAATTCTTTTTCAGTCTTCGTTATTCATTGTCCAGCTTTCACATGCATATGTTGTTGCTGTTGTTAGGTGCAGTTGAGTTGTCTCCAACTCATAGTGACTCTATGCACAGAAGAATGAATCCACCTCCTGGTCCTAAACCAGCTCCAAGATTCTTGCTATACTTGAGCCCATCGTTGCATCCACCACATCAATCCATCTCACTGAGGGCCTCCCCCTCTTTTGTTGACCCTCCACCCTACCAAGCATGACATCCTTCTCCAGGCAATGGTCCCTTCTGGCAACATGATCTCAAATAAGTGAGATGAAGTCTGGCCATTCTCACATCCAAGGAGCATTCTGGCTGCGCTTTCTCCAGGACAGACCTGTTAGTTCTTTTAGCAGTCCACGGTACTTTCAGCATTCTTCATCAACATCACAGGTCAAAAGCATCAATTCTTCTTCCATCTTCATTATTCATTGTCCAGCTCTCACATGCATATGAGGTGATTGAAAATATCATGGCTTGTGTCAGGCACAACTAAGTCCTCAAGGAGACATCTTTGCTCTTCAGCACTTGAAAGAGGTCCTTTGCAGCTAACTTGCCCAGTGCTATAAGTTGTCTGAGGTCCTGACTGCTGCTTCCATTGGTGTTGATTGTAGAACCAAGCAATGTGAAGTTTCTGACAACTTCAAACTTTTCTCCATTTATCGTAATGTTACTTATAAGTCCAGTTGTGAGGATTTTGTTTTCTTTATATTGATGCATAATCCATACTGCAAACTGTATTCTTCAATCTTCGTCAGTAAGTACTTCAAGTCATCCTCACTTTCAGCAAGCAAAGTTGTGTCATCAGCGTGTCACAGATTGGTAATGATTCTTCCTCCAATCTTGATGCCATATTCTCCTTCATATAGTCTAGCTTCTTGGAGTATTTGTTCAGCATATAGATTGAACAAGTATTGTGAAAAGATACAACCCGCCACACTCCCTTCTTGATTTTAAACCATTCAGTGTTACCTTTTTTGGTTCAAATGAAAGCCTCCTGGTCCATGTACAGATTCCTCATGTGTACAACTAATGCTCTGGAGTTCCCATTCTTCACAATGTTATCCACAGTTTGTTATGATCCACACAATCAAGTGGTCTTACATAGTAAATAAAACACAAGTAAATATCTTTCTGGTATTCTTTGCTTTGAGCCAAGATCCATCTGACATTGGCAGTGATATCCCTAGTTCCACATCCTCTTCTGAATCCCGCTTACATTTCTGAAAGTTCTCTGTCAATATACTGCTGCAGCCATTTTTGAATTGCCTTCAGTAAGATTTTACTTCCTTGCAATATTAATGATATTGTTAGATTATTTCCCCATTCTGTGGGATCACCTTTATTTGGAATGGGTAAAAATATGGATCTCTTCCAGTCAATTGGCCAGATCTCTGTCTTCCAAATCTCTTGCCATAACTGAGTGAGTGCCTCCAGCATGTATCCATTTGTTGAAACATCTCAGTGAGTATTCTGTCTATTTCTGTGGACTTGTTCTTCACCAATTCTTTCAGTGAAGCTTCAACTTCTTCCTTCAATACCATTGGTTCTTGAACATATGCCACCTCCTAAAATGGTTGAAGATTGACCAGTTCTTTTTGGTACAGTGACTCTGTGTATTCCTTCCATCATCTTTTGATGCTTCCTGCATCATTCATTCAATATTTTACCATAGAATCCTTCAATATTGCCACTCAGTTCTTTCAGCTTGAGAAATGCTGAGCATGTTCTTCCCTTTTGGTTTTCTAAATCCAGGTCTTTGCACATTTCATTATAGTAA
>NW_006921903.1:210324-243144 GCF_000298275.1 Orycteropus afer afer | reverse complement strand
GACCTGCTGAAGATAATCCAAAAACCATTGTAGCAGTATATTGACAGGGAACTTCCAGAAATTCAAGCCAGGCAGTGTTTCTTTCTGTTGTACATAGGGTCACTATGAGTCCAAGCCGACTTGATGACAGCTGACAACAATAACAACATGGAATGAGGTATATCATTGTGGATGTCAGATGGATTTTGACTGAAAGCAAACAATACCAGAAATATGTTTACCAGTGTTTTATTGACTATGCAAAGGCATTTGAGTATGTGGATCATAATCAATTATAGATAACGTTGCAAAGAATGGGAATTCCAGAATGCTTAATTATGCTCATAAGGGACCTGCAAATAGACTGAGAGGTTGACATGTGAACAGAACAAAGGGATACTTAATGATTTAAAATCTGGAAGGGTGTGTGTCATACTTGTATTTTTTCATCATAGTTATTCAATCCTTATGCTGAGCAAGTAATCTAAGAAAATGAAATATATATGAAGAAGAACATGGAATCAGGATTGGAGGAAGACTCATTAACAACCTGCCATATGCAGATGGCACTACCTCGCTTGCTGTAAATGAAGATGACTTGAAGCACTCATTGATGAAGATCAAAGACTACAGTCTTTATAAGGATTACACGTCAACATAAAGAAAACAAAACTTCTCACAACTGGACCAATAAGCAAAATCACAAAAAAAGGAGAAAAGTTTGAAGTTGTCAGCTATTTCTTTTTCCTTGGATCTATAATCAACACCCATGGAAGAAGCGGTCAATAAATCACTTGTCGTATTGCACTGGGGAAATATGCTATAAAAGACCTCTTTAAAGTGTTAAGAGACAAAGATGTCACCTTGAAGACTAAGGTGTGTCTAACCCAAGCCATGTTATTTTCAATCACCTTATATGCATGTGCGAGCTGTATAACGATTAAGGAAGACTAAGGAGGAGCTGATGCCTTTGAATGATGGTGTTAGCCAAGATCAGTCTGACATCAGCAATAATATCCCTCATTCCCCATCTTCTGAATATAGTTTGAATCATGGTGTTAGCAAAGAACGCTGAAAGCACCATGGTCTACCAGGAGAAGGAATAAATTTATCCTGGAAAAAGTGCAGCCAGAATGCTCCTTGGAAGAAAGAATGGCCAGACTTTGTCTCATGGACTTTGGACATATTGTCAGAAGGGACCATTCTCTGGAGAAGGATATCATGCTTGGTAAAGTAGAGGGTCAGTGAAAAAGGGAAAACCTTCAAGGAGATGGATTGACACAGTGGCTGCAAAGATGGGCTCAAGTATAGTAAGGATTGCAAGTATGACACATAAGTGGGTGTTTCATCTGTTGTGTGTTGAGCCACTGAGTAGGGTTGACTCGATGACCCTACCAGCAACAACAACATGGGTTGAACCATAACATCGAGATGTACACACTCCTTAGAATAATAACTCATATGAGATCAAAGGTCAGTATTAGCCCCAGGATAAATCTCAGAAGGCAGGAGTGGATAGCAAAGAAGGGAAATGGAAAAGGTAACCACAGGGCGGAAATGGGAAGAGTGCTGTCACGTTGTGGAGAGTGCATTCACTGTCACTAAACAAAACATGTCTGAGCAGTTGAATGGAAAACCAATGTGGTGTAAACTTTCACTCAGATCACAGCAAAACTTTGAAGAAAATAAGTCAGTTGAGGAGTATTGCTCCATACAGTTTTTCCTTATCCACTTGAATAAAGCTTTCTTAGGAGCTCTGGTGGCATAGTGGTTAAAACATAACCAAGCCGAAACGTTGGCGGTTTGAACCCACCAGCCGCTCTGTGGGAAAAAGATGAAGCAGTCTGCTTCTGTAACGATTTATAGCCTTGGGAACCCTACAAAATAATTCTAACCTATCTTAAGAAGGGGGAGCTCTGGTAGCATAGTGCCTAAGGCACTTGACTGCTAACCAGAAGGCTGGTGGTTCAAACCCACCAGCCACTGCTCGGAAGGAAGATGGGGCAATCTGTACTTCCGTAGTGATACTGCCTCAGGAACCCAAGGAGAGGTCGCTATGAGCCGGGTCCGACTTGATGGCAAATAACAACACAACAACAACATCCTAAAAAGGATTGTGATGAGTCAGAACTGAGTCACTGGCAATGGGTTTGGGTTTTTTGTTTTTGTTTTGTCTGGCTTGTTTTTTGTAAAGGTTTCACTGAGGAAAAGGAGGAAGATGTGAATTGTGGGCGAGAACTCCGAGTCAACAATTATTACACATTCAGCCTTCGGAGTGTTTAATGCTCCATGCCACCATTTCAGCACCTGTTGTAAAGTACCCACATCATAAGATGGCTTTGAAGATTAAATGAGATGGTGCACACATAATGTTTTGAAGGTACCTTCCTGAGTAGCGTCTCTTAAAACTTGTTGTGTGCCATGGAGTTGATCCTGACTCATAGCACCCCCATGTGGAAGTAGAACTCCACCATTAGAATATTTAGGCCATACTCTTCATATCCAGGTCTTTTCTTCCATGGAGTGGCTGCTGGATTCAAACTGCCAACCTCTAGTTAACAACCAAGCACTTAACCGTGGTACCACCATGGGTCCTTCCATAAACATTAATTATTATTATTATAAGCCTAATTTGGCTAAAGTACAGAGTAAATGCTGTTCTTGTTTCGGAGGACTTCAGGAGGAACCATGAGGTGCTTGGGAGCAGTTTAAATGTGACATGAACCATCATGAGGAGGATCATCTGTAGGAACAGGCATGTGGAAATGTGTAGGGAGGACTCATGATGAATGGTGTGGAGTCAGGATATGAATGGTAGAGAGGCAGGTAGGGAGGAGACCTTGCTCACAGTGGGATCATCAAAGGAGGCAGAGAGAGGAGACAGCTTGCGTTATTGGCAGATCAGCATGCTTTAACCCCCATGGAAGTCAAGGAGACCATTTGGAAAGGTGAGAATGAGTTAGTTTTGGGCTCCCTCAAACTCTGCAGTGACAAGAATGCATTTTCCCAGTTTAGTCCTTGAACTCTAAGTTCCAGCTGCCATCACTCATGATCCTTCCTTGCAGAATGCCTGGTGTCCCAGAGATCTAAGTTATATTTCTCCAGAGTGGATGAACAGAATGCTGTGCCTCCTGAGAAGAACCCCGGGGAAATTAAGAACATTTCCATGGGTAAGCGTTATCCGATGCTATGATGTTCAAGCCAAAAGTTGTCCTTGATTTCTCTTCATTTCATGTGCCTGTACAGGACTAGGAGATGATAAAGTGGGGGCAGGGACACGGTAGTGAGGCCCCTTAAACTCAATTGAAAGGACAGAGAAGTCTCTCCAAATGACACCATAGCAAATACTGTGAAATCAGCTTGCCGATGAGATGTGTTGTTATTAGGGAGAGGAGGTTCTGCCAGGGAGTAGGAAGTTTATCATCTCCATGCCCTTGGGCTTATTTTAATAAAAGCCACCCCAGGAAGCTATGGACTGAAGAACTAAGTAATAATGTTTTCTCAAATGAGATTTACTATTAATATTGGAGCCTTAGAAAAATTGGTTCTAACCATTTAAAATAAAGGATTTGCTTCTGTAGTATCTCACGTGGCCCCACATCCATATTCTGCATTCATCTTGAGAGATTTGAAGCCTTTCATGTCTAAAACCTCCTGATCAAGGGCAGAACTCTTGCTAGCTCTTCAGTTTGGATGGAAGAGGAACGTAGCATATGGTTCCTCATTGCTTTTCTGTAAACTCATGGAAATGCAATCTTCACTGTCTTTTATTTAATTAAAGCACACTGGGTTTTTTTTTTTTTTTTTTTTTTGAGACATTGATAAAATTGGAAGGTTTAACATTCAAGCTGCCATAACGTCTTATTTGGATGCAGTGTTATCCTTATAATAGGACAAAACAGTTTTAAAAATTTCACACTTGATCCTAGATTAAATAGAGATAAGTAACTACTTAGGAAAACCGTCATCACTGGAAAGCTGACCATTTGAAATAAGCTTCCAGCATGTGCAGGCAGATGATGGAAGATGAGATTCAAATATTGTCCCAAGCAAAGTGAAAGCGGGCTCCTGTCTATCAGTTTGTTATACGTTGTGGCTTGTGTGTTCCTGTGAAGCTGATGAAGCTGTGCCGCTGGTGTTTCAACTACCGGCAGGCTCACCCACAGTGGACAGGTTTCAACGGGGGTTCCCAACGAAGACAGGTGGGAAGAAAGGCCTGGTTATCTCCTTGGAAAATTAGCCAATCTTACAGAGCACAGAAGAACATCATCTGGTCGGTTTGCCTTGGACAACATCAGGGGGATTGATTGCTAGAGGGAGACATCCTGTTGGGTGCAGCAGAGGGCTGGGAGGGGGAGAGACACTCCCTGTGAAATGGATTAGCACGATAACTGTAACGTGCAGCAAGGGACTTGAATACGCTGCTGGTTGTGACGATGATGCCGAACCGGAGAATGTGTTGCTCCGTTGTATGAAAGGTGGTCATGAGTGAGAGTCATCTTGACAGCAGCTGTCTATCTATTTAACAAAAATTAAAAAACATTATTGTGATCCCCCAAGCACTGTCTTTGCTCAAGAAAAGACCACACTTCCATTATTGTCAGACGTCTCAGACGGGCCCAGATGTGATGAACTTCATACCACCGGCTCTATGAGGGGTGGATGTTTACCCCAACCTGACTGCTGTCATGCTAACAGACGCTGTGTGAACATTCTGGGCACACATTCTTTGCTTGTCTCTCATGCTTTCTGTATATGAGATTTCAGATTTCTGATGGAAACTTAGTATGCTTCACTTCCGTGAAAACTCAGCACAGAGCTGGGGATAATGTTTTGATTACCCAGGACACTCTCACAGAAAATATACCACAAAGGGGATGGCTTGAACAAACAGGAGTTTATTCTGTTATAATTGTGGAGGCTTTAACTCCGAGTTCAAGTTGCCAGGCTCTAGGAGCTCTGGTAGCATAGTGCCAAGGCACTTGACTGCTAACCAGGAGGCTGGCGGTTCAAACCCACCAGCCACTCCTCGGAAGGAAGGTTGGGCAATCCTACTTCTGTAGTGATAACTGCCTCAGAAACACAAGGAGGGGTCACTAGGAGTCGGGGCCGACTCGATGGCAAATAACAACAACAACAGGGGCTGGATGAAAACCCCTCAACCTTAGGGGTTAGCTCTGTCTCTTGCTCCTGGCCCACTGGTACTGGAGGATTTCTTCACTCAGGCAGCTGCTGGCAGCTGAGGCTGACAAACCCAAGGTCTACAGGTAAAAACACACAGTCCCAATATTACAAAACCACATGGCAGGCCATTGCTTCAAATCTATTAGAAGTCCCAAGATCAGCAGAGCATGGCAGGCTGCTGAATGAAGACTTGGCTACACGCAAGGTCCAAGCATGCCAAAAAGCTACAGTTCATTCCCAAGGCTTCTCCTTATATATAAGAAGCAGACCACATCCCTAAAGCAGCTACTCAGCTGCTTGTGGCAGATTCCACCACAGACTTGACTTCCAGTCTCATCATGGGGAATGACTACCACCAGCTGCCCAGCCACTCATGACCAAGCCCAACAAAGCTGACATATAATCTTAACTACCGCAGATACTGAACATGACTTGTGAGTATTTGTTAAATCTGAGCCTGAGGCAACAAGCATAGATTCTAATTATATTATACAAATAATATATACCTATGTATATACCTGGGAGCTCTGGTAGCATAGTGGCTAAGGCACTTGACTGCTAACCAGAAGGCTGGTGGTTCAAACCCACCAGCCACTCCTCAGAAGGAAGATGGGGTAATCTACTTCCGTGTGATACTGCCTTGGAAACCCAAGGAGGGGTCACTATGAGTTGGGTCCGACTCGACGGCACATAACAACACCATGTATATTTAGGAGATTTGGTTGTGCAGTGGTTAAAACATTCTGCTACCAACCAAAAGGTCACCAGTTAGAACCCACCAGCCCTTCCATGGGAGAAATATGTGGCCATCTGTGTCTGTAGAGATTCACAGCTTGAAAACCCTCTGGGGCAGGTCTACTCTGTCCTTTAGGAGTATTGTCAGCTGGAATTGCCTTGATGGCAGTAGGTTGGTTTAATTGGGGTGGGAATATATATTTATATATGCTAGTTGTACAGTGTCTGTGTAATAATTCCTAATTGTCTGTTACCAAACATTGATAAACTCCTTAGTTCCTGCAAGAACATTACACTAAATTATGTACCACAAATTACTAAGTAATTTAGAATTAAAAACATAATAAAATACTTAACTGACTTCCTTAAACCGACCTCTCTTTACTCAATAATAATGTAATAAGAATAAGTAAATATCCAATGTTCGTAAAGTTCAAATCCATGACTTCAACAGTGGAATAAAAGATATTGGTTATTATTTTCATGCCCAAGGACGTTTGATTGTAGTTAACTGGAGGGAAAAAGAATTAGATCTATGTTTTACTTTCTTAGAGCTGCCCTGACAAAGTACCAAAGTGGGGGACTTTGAAGAACAGACATTTCCAGTCTTACAGACCTGAAGCCTGGAGTTTCTGAATCAGGATATCGGCCATGTGAGTTCCTTCTGAGGCTCTGAGAGAGGACTTATTTTATGCCTCTCTCCCAGCTTCTGGCAATGGCCAGCCACCCTTGGGTAGATCCTTGGCTCATATAGGCATTTTCCCCTGTGTCTGTCTCTCTGTGTTGGTTCTCCTCTTCTATAAGGACATGAGTCCTATGGGATGAGGATCCATTTTTCTCCAGCATGACCTCATGCTAACCTCAAAACCCTTTATACAAAAAGGCTTGTGATCACAGGTACAGGACTTAGGACTTCAACATATACATATGTTGGGAGAAATAATTCAGTTCATGACAATATGAAATAGGGCTGAATCTGATAACAACAGTTGCCATGATTTGGGGATTAAGTGATTGGCACATGAAATTCACCTATAACATCAACATTGGGCAGGGGGATGCTATCCCATTTCAGACTTGAAATGCTCATCAACTTAGGTTTCTAGAAGAAATAGTAGAAGATGAGGAATAGTTTTAAACAGTCTTAATAGTTATTAATATCACATATTTCATTAGATTTTAGTACAACCATTGAGAATATTATTATAATATAGTCCACGATTGAGAAACAGCATGACAGCAATTGACAATAGCATTATTACTGTTAAAGACAATATTATAATAATATTATACATTATATTATAATATATGTACAATATATTTATTGTGATATTCCAGAACATTCCATTGTGCTCATGAGGAATCTGTACATAGACTAGGAGGTTGTTCCTGAATAGAACAAGGGAACACTATATGGTTTGTAATCAGGAAATGCGTGCATCAGGGCTGTATCCTTTCACCATATTTATTCAATGTGTGTGGTGAGCAAATAATCCAAGAAGCTGGATTATATGAAGAAGAACATGACATCAGGATTGGAGGAAGACTCATTAACTACCTGCAATATGCTGATGACACAACCTTACTTGCTGAAAGTGAAGAAGACTTGAAGTACTTACTGATGAAGATTAAGGTCTACAGCCTTCGGTATGGATTACATCTGAATATAAAGAAAACAAAAATTCTCACAACTGAACCAATAAGCAGCATCATGATAAACAGACAAAAGATTGAAGTTGTCAAAGATTTCATATTACTTGTTTCCGCAATCAATACCACTGGAAGTAACAGTCAAGAAATTAGTAGATGTATTAAACTGGGCAAATCTGCTGCAAAAGGCCTCTTCAAAGTGCTGAAGAGCAAAGATGTCTCTGTGAAGACTAAGATGTGTCTAATCCAAGCCATGACATTTGCAGTAGCCTCATATGCATGTGAAAGCTGGACAACGAATGTTGTTGTAGTTGTGTGCCCTCGAGTCGGACCCGACTCATAGCAACCCCTCCTTGGGTTTCTGAGGCAGTGTCACTATGGAAGTAGATTGCCCAACCTTCTTTGCAAAGTGTGGCTAGTGGGTTTGAACTGCCAGCCTTCTGGTTAGCAGTCAAGTGCCTGAGGCACTACGCTACCAGAATTGCCTGGACAATGAATAAGGAAGACCAAAAAAGATTCGATGCTTTTGAGTTGTGGTGTTGGGAAGAATGCTGACAGTGCCATGGACTGCTGAAAGAACTAACAGACATGGCCTGGGGGAAGTGCAGGCAGCGCACTGCCATCAGGTTGGATCTGACTCATAGCGACCTCTCCTTACGCCACCAGAGCTCCTTAAGTGCCTTCATTTCTGGATCTGGGATTAAGAGGTACCTGGCCATGCTCTTTTTGTAGTTTTTCACAGCAGCACAAGAGGGGTGTGTGGAATGGTCTGACATCTCTGACACTAGTTCCACCTCACATCAGGCCACATTCCCTTCCAACAGACAACCCACATGGATAAGTCCAGCATTCGTTGGGTGCAGAAAGCACGGAGATTCCTGGCAGTGGGCACAGGTGGATGATTCTAACACAGAAGAGAGGAAGAGGTTAGGAGCAAACGTCCCCTGGACTCCAGGGCCTGTGACATGTGTCCTCCCAGCAGCTGTGGGTGGGGCAACTATTTACCTAGAGCATTGCCAGTACTCGATATTGTTAGCTCTGTTTCTTTATCCAATATGATGGGGGACAATGGAAAACCATGTTGCTTTAATTTTTGTTTCTCTATATGGGAGCTCTGGTAGCATAGTGCCTAAGGCACTTGATTGCTAACCAGAAGGCTGGCGGTTCAAACCCACCAGCCACTCCTCGGAAGGAAGATGAGGCAATCTATTTCCATAGTGATACTGCCTCGGAAATCCAAGGAGGGGTCGCTATGAGTCGAGTCCGACTCGGCGGCAAATAACAACAACAACTAATGGCTGTAGCGGGGTTGGATGTCTTTTCATATGTGCACTGATTAGTTTTTATTTATTTTACTGAAATTATGTATGAAGTATACGTTGTCCATTTTCCTATGGCTGTGTCCTTTTTTCCTGATTGTAGGAGGTATATGTCCTTTAATTACCATATTTTAGATAGTATCCTTCCGATTTTTATATTGAAGCATCTCTAATCTCCTCCAGTCTTTTATTTTCAACATTGCTGAAGCTATCTTGTCACAGAAGGATTTAAGTTTTGATATGGTTAAAATTTTCTATCTAATTTGTGTGCTTTCTTCTCCTGATTTGTTTAAATAATCCAGCCAATAAAACCTTATTTTTAAAAATTTATTTCATGATTGTTTTTCTTATATGGAAGTTAATAGTGTTTAGATTTGACTGATGGGTGAGAGAGGGGTATGCATTTAAAATGATGGACAGCTAACTCTTCCTCCCTCCATTGTGTGCCTGACTCCTGCTTTGAATTGGTGATTACCTCAGACCCAGCCCTGGGCATGCCTGGGTCCTCATGGTCTCTGTCTTCTCTCCTTTTCATGTGTCAATTATTGTGTGAAATGCCGCTGTTGTTATTTATGAAGCTTGTTGAAATGTCTTGGTATTTGGTAGAACAAGTCTCTGCCTTTCCTTTGTTTTACCTGTTTAATATTGCATTGGTGACTTCTGGCTTCTGCCGACGAGATACAAAGCTGGAAAGGTTGTTGCTACCACCCTTACACAAGAAGAAGCTAGATCATCTCCAAAAAACATAACTTTAGGGTTTCTGTTAGAGCTGAGGACATGTGACAACCAACTCCTCTAAAATCTAAGAAAAGACTGGCATGTCCACTGAAGACTTTGTTTCAGTAAAGGAGAGGCTCAGATTTACACTTTAGAGAGAGCACTGGTGTACAGTGGTCCAGGTCCCTGTGTGGAGGTCAAGGTTGGTGTAGGTCTACTCAAAGGAATGTGTAAAGCACACTACAGAGTAGGAACTAGGATATTAGCATGAAGATGGTAATGAGGTGCTTGGGATCCAGGCCTGGGGAAAAGCCGGCAAGAAACAGGACAAGGTAGGAGAGAAAATGAGCTGTGTTGTCCCCAGAGAAGCTCTCAGCAGTGTTATGGGCCTTCTGACTCTGGGAGAATCTTTTACCATTGTTCTCTCTTGGGCCCCATCTTTATAATCAAGCCCATCCCCAGATCCAGCTGCCCTTCAACCTGGAATGAGCCATTTTCTCCCCTTTAAGCTCCCTCAAAATATTCTCCCCCAAAGTTACAGTTTTGTCTGTAATGAGCACCCCCTTATATAAAACAGACTGTAAGTCAAAGATAATGGCATTACTCATATCATAATGTTGACAGAGATTAGCAAATATGGGCAGTGTGCTTATCTTATGCTCTTGTTACCTACCACAGAGAGAGAAGGATCAACGGTATGGGTCTCACACATATTTTGTTACCTTGTCCTGCATTGTGTTATTTAAGATTTGCCTGCAAACTTCTTTGCTCAAGAAGAATCCTTCAGTCCCAGGTGCTCACTGTCTTCCCAAGGTGACTGTTCTAACAGGACATCAGACAACTACACCCAGAGGAACCACACTAAGCCCCACCCTTCGCCACCTGAGGCGGAGCAGTGAACAGAAAGGCGGGGTGTAATTCTGCTAACACCCTTTAAGAGGTACAAAAGTGTTTGTGTGTCTGTTATTTATTTTTGGTTATCTATCTATCTATCTATCATCTATTTATTTATTTATTTATTTATTGCTGTAAACTTACTCTGCCCATTTGCTTGGGTTTTATCCAACCTTCTCAAATTGTTTAAAGAACAAGCTTTGGGCTTGGGATGAAGTGTCCTTGTTCTGTTTTGTTTTTTTACCTTGATTCTTCTTTTTATGACTGGCTTCATGTTTATGTACCAAAAATGACTTTAAAATCCAATTGTGACAAAGAATCATTTTGGTGGTAAGTCAGACACTCATTCACCGAAGTGTGTTTCTGTAGGTTTCCTGTCTCTAACACTTATACCTCAGTACATTATTTGTCTTTCAAAAATTAACAGTCTTCAGGGACTATGTTCACCTGGTCAAAAAACCTAGAGGTCTGAAGCAGCATGAAAGCTTCCCTGATGGGTAAACATCAATTCTAGGCTTTGTAGAGGAGGAAGAGGGAGAAGTGGGTTTCAAAATGTCACCTCTCATCGTTTGGGGCATTCTCAGGACCTTGAGTTACCCACAGGACTATTTTGTTCCATTTAATTTGGGATCTCTAGTGGCGTCATGCCTAAGGTATTTGAGTGCCAACCAGAAGGCTGGCAGTTCATACCCACCAGCCACTCCTCCGAAGGAAGACTGGGCAATCAACTTCCATAGATGTTGCCTTGGAAACCCAAGGATAGGTAGCTATGGGTTGGAAATGACTTGATGGCAGTGAGTTTGGTTTTAGAATTTGGTGAAAGTAGGTACTTATAGCTGATGGTTCAAACCGACCAGCCACTCCTCAGAAGGAAGATGGGGCAATCTACTTCTGTAGTGATACTGCCTCAGAAACCCAAGGAGGGGTCACTATGACTCAGGTCTGACTTGACAGCACATAACAACAACAACAAGGTACTTATAAGCCCATTACTGGCTGAGCACTTACTATCACTCAGTTACTGACTTAATCCCTGGAGACTTTGGGCAAGACATGGAGTTAATACAGGAGGGAGTAGCAGGGGAACACTGTGCAGTGCAGGTGACTCATATGAAGGGAACTACTTTAGTCTTCTAGTGCTACTATCACATAAATATCCCTGGTGGATGGCTTAACAAACAGAAACTTTTTTTTTTTCTTTTTTTTTTCTCAGAGTTCTGGACACTAGAAATCTGAATTCACTGCATCAACACTAGGGGAAAGTTCTCTCAGTTGGCTCTGAGGTAAAATCCTTCTCTCAGGTTCTCCATTGGGCCATCCTTGGAATTGCAGGGCATGTAGACCGATCTGCCTTCTTGGTCTTCACATAGTTTGGTGTTCCCCTTGTGGCTGCATTCTTCTGTATCTGATCTACTCTTTTGTATTTCAAAAATAATTGATGTAAAAGAAAAACTACATGAATCTGGTCTCAGTAACATAGGAAAGAAAATCCTATTTCCCAATGGAACTACCTCCATGAGTATTTGTTGCTTTTCATATTGTTAGGTGTCTTCCAGTTGGCTCTGACTCATAGCTACCCTAGATACTGAAAAGTGGAAAACTGCCTGGCCCTGTGTCACCCTCACAATCATTGCCATACATAACCTCTTCATCACAGCCACTGTGTCAATCCATCTTGTTGAAGGGTTAGGATTTATAACACATATTTTTTTTGGGAGACACAATTTACTCCATAACAGAAGCAGAACAGTTATAATGGCAATCTGGGGACAACTTAAGATAACAAATTCAGTATGCTGACTTGCACTTAAAATCAATAAAGGCCACTTTAGAATATTGGTAATATATTATTTATTGTCTTGAAAATTTGATTCAAGCGACACATTCTTTGAGTAGTTATGCTTGGAATGTCGGCATCATGGTTTTCCAACAAATTTGAGAAGATGTTGACAAAACTGCACCAGGACCTAGGTAAGAAAGGAGAGGGTGAGGAGTTTATCTGATGAACTGGATAAGCAGCTCCCACCCTAAGACCAAATAGAAGCTTGGAGAAGAACTGAGAATCCTTGAAACATGATGAACATCAGATGCAAGAAACATTAGTCAATTCCTCATGCATGCCTTCCATGTTACAAATAAACATAGTGAAGACACATAGGGCACATGACTATGCATCTCTCATCATGACATGGTGAAAGGGTAATGAGAACCTTTACAGAGAACAGCCAAAGAGGGGGGCACCCTGCATTTGTACTTCAGTGTTGTTACCCTGAAGTTCTGCCTCCTAAATTCACTCCACGTAGCATCTATGACATATAAACTTTTGCTTCTCTTATTCCACCAGAAGAAACCAGTGACAGTTTTCTCCCCTATATTAAGCTGTAAAGTTTTAGTTTGTATTGAATTCTGTGTCTTCTGTTTTAAAACTAAAGGAGGCATAAAATCACAATCTTTTATAAATCTTCAGAACTTTGCTTTTGTAAGAGATTCTTTAAATATGACACCAAAATTCTTGGCAACAACAATAACAAAAATACATAAATAACATAAGAAAAATAATTCATCAAAACTTAAAACTGCTGTGCATCAAAAGATATCATCAAGAAAGTGAATGGAAACTTACAGGATGGAAGAAAATCTTTAGAAATGACATCTTCCAAATGGTTCAAATGTCCAGAATATATAAAGACCTACCAACTCAACCACAAAAAGACGAACAATCCAATTTTTAAAAAAATAGGCAAAGTAATTGAATAAATGTATCTCCAGAGAGACATACAATTGGCTAAAAACACATGAAAAGATGTTCAACATTATTAGTTGTTAGGGAAATGGAAGTTATGATGACAATGAGATACTATTTCACAATCATTAAGATGAATATTATAAACTAAAAACAGGAACATGACATATATTGATGAGGATGTGGAGAAATTGGAGAGTTTAGTCTTTGGCACTTCTTTGGTAAACAGTTTGGTGGTTTTGCAAAATGTCAACCATAGAATTACCATATCACCTTGCAGTTCCACAGCTAGATATCGATCCAAAAGAACTGAAAGCAGGGTCGCAAACAGGTACTTGTATGTTAATGATCACTGCAGCACTCTTCATGTTGGTGAAAGGAAGAAACTACCCACATCTCCAAACATAGGAATGAATACACAGAATGTGGTATATACGTACAACGCAGTAGCATTCAGTTATAGAAATGGCTTTTAGTATATATCACGTATGGATGAACCTTGAAAACGCTCCACTGAGTGAGATTAAAGGTACAGGAGGACAAATATCATAGGATCCCACTTACATGAAACACCGGGAATAGACAAATAGATAGTAGTGGTTTCCAGGAACTGGGGAGAGAGGGGAATGGGGAGTCATTGTTTACAAAGTACAGCCATTCTGTTTGAGAATATGAAATAACAAATACATAATAGTGATGGTTGCACTACATGATGAGAGTAATTAATGCCATTAAACTGTATATTTAGAAATGGTAAAAGTGGTAAATTTTGTATTTATTTTACCACAATAAATTTTTTTTTGAAAAGGAAAAAATAATACCACCTTTAAAATTGATAAATAGAAAGTTACTTATGTAACATCTTAAAACACTGGCACAGATTACCTAGGTAATACTATGAATATAGGAATAAAGAAGATTCCATATTTTTTCCATTAAAAAATTTAAATCCAGAAAATTCTTTGATAAAAGAAATATTATAGTAAATTCTTAGAATCAATTTTTGATTCTCAAACTTACAGAAATATGTCACATAGTTCTGAAGACAGAAAAAGAGAAAGACTCTCTTTAAGAAAATTAATTAAAGTGTTTGACAAATATATATTAAGCACTTCTACCTCTATTGAAATACACTTTTAACAGCTCAATATGCATGTGAACTAAGGACAGTGAATAAGGAATACTGGAGAAGAATTGAGGCAGTTGAATTGTGTTGGCCAAGAACACTGAAAATATCATAGACTGTCAAAGAGCTAACTAATCTGTCTTGGAAGCAGCACAGCCAGAATGCTTCTTAGTACAAGAATACCCAGATTTCGTTTCACCTACTTTGGGCATGTTGTCAGAAAGGACCCATCCCTGGAGAAGGATATCATGTTTGGTAGAGTGGAAGGTTAGCAAAAGAGGGGAAGACCCTAAGGTCACTGTGACTCAGAACCAACTTGATGGCACCTAACAATAACAAGAACAGCACAAATTACCTCCATCATATGAAATATGAACTGACAAATATAGATTATTTCATGTTTTCCCCTTAAAAATATTGAAACCCAGAATATTCTATGTTAAAAGAAATATTTTAGCAAATTCTTAGGATGAATTTTTAATTTGCTTTACAAGTCTTAAACAGACAGAAATATGTAACATAGTTATGAAGACAGGAAAAAATGAAAGACTTTTGGAAGAAAATGAATTATTTGACAAATACCCTTTAAACACCTCTATCACTAAGTATATAAAAAGGAATAATGCATGAATCTTGATTTCCAAATGTTCATGTATTAAAAGAAGAGAGATTTGTAAACATAAAGCCATACAATTATCCAATAAGTGCTTCAATGAAGAAAAAACTTGTTATCTGAGCACCAAAAATATACACTAACTGTTCATAGTGATGTCAGCTTACAATTTCTCACTTCTATATTGAGGAAGAGCATAAGAAATGTACAGTGTTTAGTATTGGCAAAAGTTTCATTAACCATAACCTCCAGATAAGGGAAAGCATGGAGGGAGAGGATGTTAGCAGAGACACTGCATGTTGATCCTTGAGGTCTTGCATACCACAGAAGAGACCTGGTAGTGTACTGCCTAAGGCATTTGACTGCTAACCAGAAGGCTGGTAGTTCAAACTCATCAGCCACTCCTCAGAAGGAAGGTTGGGCAACCTACTTCCATAGTGATACTGCCTCAGAAACCCAAGGAGGGGTTGCTATGAGTCACATCCAACTCGACAGCAGTGGGTTTTTTTTTTTTTTTTTTTTGCATATAACGCAGAAGAAAGAGCTTTGGTGGTGGTGCAATGATTCAGTGTTTGGCTGCTAACTGAAAGGTTAACAAATTGAGTGCACCAATCCTTATTCAGGAGAACAGTCCTGGTGATCTGCTCCAGTCCAGATTGTGTTGTTGTTGTTGTTATGTGCCGTCGAGTCAAACCTGACTCATAGCGACCCCTGCTTGGGTTTCCGAGGCAGTATCACTACAGAAGTAGGATTGCTCAACCTTCCTTCCGAGGAGTGGCTGGTGGGTTTGAACCGCCAGCCCTCTGGTTAGCAGGCAAGTGTCTTAGCCACTATGCTACCAGAGTTCCCAGTTCAGATTACAGCCTAGGAAAATCTGTGGGGCAGTTCCACTCACTCCTATTGGATCTATGGCAGTCAAATCGACTTGACAACACACAGCCTCCCTCCTCAGAAGGAAGGTGAGACTTCAGCTTGTTTCCTTTGAACACAACATCAAGGAGGACCAATTGGTGAAAAAGAACATCATGATTGTAAATTAGAGGGTTAGTGAAAAGAAGGGGATTCCCCAATGACACAGAGTTGACAAATTAGCCTCAACAGTGGACTCACACACATCAGTGCCCATAAGGACGGCACAGGACTGGGCCAGGTTTCCCTCGACTCTGCACAAAGCTATCACGAACCCAAGCCACTTGATGGCAGAAACAACAGCATACCTAACTCTAGAAACCCTTTGCCCTCCCTGCCTTCTTTTCTGGGGCCACATGTACAGGGAGAGGAACGAGGTATTCCAAGAAGTGGGACTTCTGGGAACATGGCTGAGCTAGGAGGTGTGTAGGCACAGTGTGCCTGAGGAAACGCAATAGTTCTGAGGATGCAGGAAACTGTGCCCAATGTTGTCAACACAGCATTCCAGCTAGTCCCTCTTGCATCTCTCCCTGCACTACACACACAGGCTTTGAGAGTCGGCTTCACGCAGGGCAGGCATGGCCAGCTAGAAAGAGTTTCTCACCATGCTGTGGTAGAAGGGGTGTACAAGGGCTGCAGCTTCGTATATCAGTGATGATGAGGGGGAAATGGGATGGGTAGACACAGAAACTGAGCTTGATTCTGTCTTCTGTTCAATGAGGAATGTGCCAGTTGCCATTGGGCTTCATGGCGTCCCCAGGTGTGGGGTTTTCAAGGCCATGACCTGTCAAAAGCAGATCCCCAGAATTTTCTTCCAAGGTTCCTCTGAGATTCACAGGGCAACCTTCTGGTTATCAGGTGAGCACTTAACTGTGTGTGTCACCCAGCGTCCCCTAAGTTGAAGTGTGCAGTATCTTCTTTTTTTCCCCAGAACTCTCTAGAGTAGTTAACAGTAAGGTAGAGACCTTGGTGATTTAACAAATATCTGGTAATGGTGGCTATAAAGTGCTTGAATTAATTTTTTTTTTTTTTGTCAGCATTATTACTTGAGACAGTAACTACACAATGATTACTAGAGTAGGCATTTCCATACATTATGTAGGTAAGAAGGAGCTCTGGTGGTGTACTGACTAAGGCATTTGGCTTCTAACCAGAGGGTTGGTGGTTCAAACCCACCAGCTGCTCTGTAGGGGGAAGATGAGTCAGCTGGCATCCATAGAGATTTACACCCTTGGAAACAAAATGAGGATCATTGTGATTGGAATTGACTCGATGGCAGTGGCTTGGATTTAGTTTGGATGTAGGCACAAGCAAGTGGAGATTTTGTACAATTTCAGGTGACAAACTGAGGGAAAACAGAATCCTCACTATGACGGTTGGTTGCTCTCTTCTGCTCCTTGAGAGAGTTCTGGTGGACTTCTCTTCCAGGAGTCTCAAGCGATAACATGAAGTTGTCCTCTAGAAAAATAAAGTTAGCTGGCATAAAACAGCTAATTATGAAGTGGGGACTAGTGAAATAATTTAGTTTTACAGTGTTGTTGTTGCTGTCAATTTGGATCCAACTCATGAAGACCTTATGGACAACAGAACTAAATGTTGCCTGGCCATCAGCTTCCCGATCATTGGAATGTTTGAATCCACTACCGTGCCAATCCATTTCACTAAGGATTTCCCTCCTTTCTTCTGACTCATAAGGAATGGCAGTTTTGCAATAATAATGGATAGAAATCTGGCACAATGGGATTCTGTCCTCTGAAGTTCGTCTATGATACAGTCTTTTTCTGAAGATATGTTTTGAGCCATCATTAGGTGCCTTTGAGTTGGCTCCAACTCAGAGACCCTATGTAGAACAGAGTGAAACACTTCCCAGTCCTGAAGGCATATGTTGCTTTAATTATCCATTTCTTTCACATGTTCTTGTGCAAATCTGTCATAGGCTGTGTGCATTTCAGTCACATGTTGTACTAACGTTCTCAAAGAGCACTCTGACTCAGTAAATCATTTTCTCAAACTTCTTATTTATTCTTACAGAATATTGCTTACACGTTACTTCTCTGGAGTATGCTATGTATTCCAAAATGATTTCAATAGACTGCAAACTTGGCTTATAGTAGACACAGAGAATTGCACACACTGGAGCAAGCCTACTTGATCCCATTGAAATTCCCCCAACTGCTTGCTTCCTGGGAACCCAGCTCCCCGGCCACTTCATCATCTGGGTTGAGACTCTCAGCTCCCTAGGGCCATGAGCAGATTTTGCAGCTGAGCTAATGGCTCCCTGTTCTCACATTGTTGTTTTGCACTAGGATGCTGAACACTTTCCCAAGCAAAGTGTGTGGCAATGCCAAGTATTCCCATCCCCTGCAGTTTCTGACAAAGGGGACCAGTCCATGGCTTGCTCATAGAAATGGACGGACCCTTCCTAGTTAGTATACCACATAATGCTTCCAAAAAGGCCACTTCAGGATAATAAATGATTAGTGGCTGAGTCCCCAGTGAACTGGAGAGAAACATGCATTACCCTGAATGGGCGTAGATCATCCCACGGAGCCCTACTGTGAGCTGTGTGAGAGTCTGTGCTGACAGAAAACAATTCCAAGGAGACGAGCACATCACGGCCCCTTCACAACCCAGCACGATCTGGTTAGGGGACTCCAAAGAGAACAAGGAACAGTCAGCCAGTGTGTTCTGTGTGTGACTCTTGACACACAGAAGAGAGTAATATGTCAAAATAGACAGTTGGGAAGGGTGCACTCTTTTTCTTCCCATCATCCTTGGGACCAAACATTGAACTTGTTGACCCAAATGGGATGTGAATATAATGGCATTTAATGTTAGTTAATGGCACGGAGGTAAAGCATACTTAGCTGTACATTATTTATTGCAAAATGATAAGGAATGGTTCTACACCGCCCTAAGCAGGACTCAGAAAAAGGCTGCTGGTTTGAAATCTGTCCTGAAGCTCCTATGCTAGCTGGGATTTTAGCTGGGGTGAGTGTTAGTTGCTTTCCATTCAGTTTCAAAGAAAGCTGATCCTCATTTTCCATGTCCTGGCCCTGTCTGTGTCCTGGGACTAAATAGCTTTGAACTTGGAGCACATATAAAACAGCAAAACAAAACAGGGGGAGCTGACATTTCAAAGTAAGAGGTGGTGAACTCCAAGAACACACCAAGCTGAGAGGGATCTGAGAAACACAGAAAAATCATGTACCCCGAGGACTCTGCTGGACAGTGTGCAGGGCAGGGATGTGGTCCTCAGTGAATTCATAGCAAGACAGGCATTTGGATACACGATTTGGCCAGATTCCTGGAGCCAAAGAGTCCTATTGGAGGAAGTTGCTAACTTCATTATGATTTCCATTATTAGCTGGGAGATCTGTGTCTAACCACAGCAGGAGTTCTCTTATCTTTGTAAATACTCAGGTCCCTAAGGAACTTTATATAAAGATCTTCATTGTTTTTGATTGTTGTTTTTTTTTTTTTTCTTTTCTTTTCCTACAATATTAAATGAACCTTTAAAAGGAACAACATGCTATTTTTTAATTGTACAAATATAGATAGCACCACATTTGCCCATTCTACATTTTTCATCTGTACAATTCAGGTACACCACACACCTCAGTCATGGTGCACAACCATCTTCATTAGCTGTTGCCAAATTTTCCATTCCCCTAAACAAAAAGCCAATGCTTCCTAAACCACTCTTTCTGTGTTTTTGACTTTTACTACTTGTATAGTGTGACCTTCCTCTTTGGTTTCAAGACCTTTGAAAACTTCAATAGTGCTGATATTTGGAAGGAGTTATGAAGGTTTGTCCTGAGGGGAATGCTGCATTTGCATGCTGAACATGCTTTATTTATTTACTTCCCTCCAGCATTGGTTTTGCTGGCGTTCCACTAAAAGGGATCAAGGGCTGTGTGTTCAGTATGGGCCTTTCAAAGTCCCTGGGTGGTGCAAGCCGTTTGTATTTGACTACTCACCAGAAGGTTGTGGTATGAAGCCACCCAGAACCAGCATGGAAGAGAGGCCTGACAAACTCCTTCTGTAAGATTACAGTCCTGGAAAATCCTACAGAGGAAAATTCCAGTCCAAAACACGCGGGGTCATCATCAGTCAGGGAAGTCAGTGGCAACGGGTTTATTTATTTATTTTCATATGGGCCTTGGAGGAGATATAATTTCCTAAATTAGTTTTTTTTTTTAAAACCTGTTACCATTGAATTGATTCTGAGTCATAACAACCCTGTATGACAAAATAGAACTTCCCCATAGGGTTCCCAAGGCTATATCTTTACAGAAGCAGACTATCACATCTTTCTCCCATTGAGAAGGGACAGTGGGTTTAAACTGTCAACACTTTGTAGCTGCTGAGAGCCTAATCACTGTGCCACCAGGCTCCATATTACAGCATTAAAGACTTCCTTAACTGTTTTTCTTTAAAACTCACAGAACTTTTGAGAAATAAGACATGTCCATTACTTTCACTGACTTTCTAGTCTAGCTTGGTAAAAATGAGATGATTCTAGCAATGTCCTTACCTGTATCAGACATTTTAAAGATTAATTAATTAAAGATAAGTGTGAAGCTTTAAGAAATCATGTGAATTCACTTTGTGATGGGAAGCCAAAGGATGCATGCTGCACTGATTGGGATTTAACTGAATGATGTAAAGGACTGAGGATTGACATCAGGGTAAACATGTCAGCATAGCCACTGGATTCCCTATCAGTTATTGTCCATTTAGGAGATAGAAACTGGCAATAATCTGAACAGGGAAAGTTTGATATAAGAGATTACTAGCAATAACATGGCACTGGAGTCTTGGCTCGAAAGGAGTAAAGAGAACATTAAACAATAGAGACAGAGCAGGTACAGGGAACATTCTCTGCCCTTAGAGTCTGCAGGAGAGCACCATGAAAGGGACAGTCTGGGGCAGAGCCCTGTCCAAAAGCCTGGGATGCAGACCTTGTTGGAGAGGTTATGGCTGTGGATCAGAGGATGGAGAAGTTTGCTGAACACCATGCCGATAGGACTCTTGGAATTCACCCCCTTCATGGGAGCTCTGGTAGCATAGTGCCTAAGGCACTTGACTGCTAACCAGAAGGCTGGCAGTTCAAACCCACCAGCCATTCCTTGGAAGGAAGATGGGGCAATCTACTTCCATAGTGATACTGCCTTGGAAACTCAAGAAGGGGTCACTATGAGTCCAGCACGACTCGATGGCACATAACAACAACAACAACATGCTGAGGGAAGCCATCTCCAGGGAAGTACTGAGTCTCAGAACTCACTGCAAAGTTCTCCAAGGAGGTGACCATGGGCTGGGCCATGTGCTGTTGGCCAGTGGGTACCACTGACCATGGGGTCCTGCACACTTCACAAGCCTGGTGCCACACAATGTATGCCTCTGCTGTAGCTTCCAAGAGAGAGAACCCTCCAGAGCAGGAAGATGATCCCCTTTGCCCCCAGCGTTTTTCCAGCATCATCTATGGATAAGTTTAATATTGTGCAAATGGAAGCACATTAATGCTTACTGGGCCCAGCTCCACTGTTAGGGACCAGGCAGTGGACTGTGAGCTGGATGCTGAGAGGCAGGAAGTTGACAGCCAGCACACCCACTGTCACTGCTCCGTTATCTGGGAGAAGATGCAGCGGGGCAGTGTTACATACGCCTCTCCCTTCTCGAATCTGCAGCATAAGCCAAGCCAGTGTCCTGCACACACATATCAGAGTCTGCATGACCTCAGTTTTAAAAATAGATTAATAAGGTGCACATGTGTAAGAGTAAATTGTATATGAGCAGTGCGGGGCCATTTTGGAAAGTCTGTAAAAATTTTACAACAATCAGTCATGAGTCAAATTTATTGCTTTCCAATCATCAGGTTTTAAATATAAAGCAATTTGGGAGTTGGCTTGAGCACACAGGCAGGAATCCTAGTGGTCACATGTGAGTTGTCTCCATATGCCAAGAAATATTTTAACTCAGTGTTCATGTGGTTGCAATCATAATAGCTAACAAATTATTGGACAAGAGGATGTTATCCCAAATAAATCCCATTGCTCAGGACACAATGAAATTCTAAGAATGAAAGACAATAAGTGGTTCAAACCCACCAATCACTGCTTGGAAGAATGGTTGGGCAATTTACTTCTATAGTGATACCACCTTGAAAACCCAAAGAGGGGTTGCTATGAGTTGGATACAACTCGACAGCAGTGAGTGCGAGTGAGTAAAACAAAAGGATAATATCCAAGAGAAGAAGGGGTTTTCTCTATGTGAAATGCATGCATTATTTATGCCAAACTGGAGTGAAAGACTCCCCAAGATATCCCAGCTGGGTCAGTAAAACTGAGTTAAAATCATCAATTAAAGTACCTAAAAGTACTCCTTTCCCCTCCCATCCCTGTTTCTTCTGTGTGTAAATATTTTCTTGACTTTTTATAATATTTGCTGTTGTTATGTGCCATCGAGTTGTCTCCGACTCACAGCAACCTTCTGTACAACAGAATGAAATACTGCCTGGTCCTGGGTCAGCCTCATGGTCCCTGCTATACCTGACCCATCACTACAGCTGCTGTGTCAATCCATCTTGTTGAGGGTCTTCCCCTCTTTCATTGACCCTGTGCTTCACCAAGCATGACATCCTTCTCCAAAGAATGGTCCCTTCTGACCAAAGTAGGTGAGACAAACTCTGGGCATTCTTGCTTCCAGTTGCACTTCTTCCTGGACAGATTTCTTAGTTCTTTTAGCAGTCCATGATACTTTCAGTATTCTTTGTCAACACCACAACTCCAAAACACCAACTCTTCTTTGGTCTTCCTTATTCATTGTCCAGCTCTCACATGCATATGTTGTTGTTGTTGTTGTTGTTGTTATGTGCCGTCTAGTCGGCCCCGACTCATAGCGACCCCTCCTTGGGTTTCTAAGTCAGTATCACTACGGAAGTAGGATTGCCCAACCTTCCTTCCGAGGAGTGGCTGGTGGGTTGGAACCGCCAGCCCTCTGGTTAGCAGGCAAGTGTCTTAGCCACTATGCTACCAGAGCATATGAGGTAATTGAAAATATCATGGCTTGTGTTAGGCACATCTTAGTCTTCAAGGAGTTATGTTTGCTCTTTAATACTTGAAAGAGGAGTTTTGCAGCAGACTTGCCCAATGCAAAATGTCTTTTGATGTCTTGACTGCTGCTTCCCTTGGCATTGATTGTAGAACCAAGGAATATGAAATCTTTGACAATTTAAATCTTTTCTCCATTTATCATGATGCTGCTTACTGGGCCAGTTGTGAGGATTTTTTTCTTTGTATTGAGATGTGATCCCTACTGCAGACTGTAGTCTTTAATACACATCAGTAAGTGCTTCAAGTCAGCCTCACTTTCAGCAAGCAATGTTGTGTCATCTGCATATTACATGTTGTTAATGAGCCTTTCTCCAATCCTGATACCATGTTCTTCTTTATATAGTCCAACTTGTCGGATTATTTGCTCAGCAAACAGATTGAATAAGTATGGGGAAGGTATGACATACTCCCTTCCTGATTTAAACTATGGGGTGTCCCCCTGTTCTGTTTGAAAGACAGCCTCCTGGTCTATGTACAGTTTCCTCATGAGTACAATTAAGTGTTCTGGAATTCTCATTCTTCTCAATGTTATCCACAATTTGTTATGATCCACAAAGTTGAATGCCTTTGCATAGTCAATGAAATACAAGTCAACATCTTTCTGATATTCTTTTCTTTGAGTCAAGATCCATCAGTTATGATGTCCCTCACTCCATATCCCTTTCTGAATCCAGCCTGCATTTCTGGAAAGTCTCCATCAACATACTGCTTTTTTTTTTTTTTAATTATCTTTAGTAAAATTTTACTTGTATATGATATCAATTATATTGTTTGATAATTTTCACATTCTGTGGGATCACCTTTCTTTGGAATGGGTACAAATATGGATCTTTTTTCAGTCAGTTGGCCAGTTAGCTGTCTTCCAAATCTCTTGGCATAGCTGAGAGAGTGCTTCCAGTGTGGCATCTGTTTGTTGAAACATCTCAATGGGTATTCCATCAATTCTTGGAGCCTTGTTTTCTGCCAATTTCTTCAGTTCAGCTTTGACTTCTTCCTTCAATACCATTGGTTCTTGATCATGTCATCTCCTGAAATGGATGACCGCCTATCAATTATTTTTGGTATAATGACTCTGTGTATTCCATTCATTGTTATAATAGTGTCCTAATACAATATATATCCTTTTGTGATTGACTTATTTCACTCAGCATTATATCCTCCAGGTCCACTCATGTTATGAGTTATTTTTCAGAATCGTCAATATTCTTTATCATTGCATTGTATTCCATGGTGTTTATATATGACAATTTGTTTATCCATTCAGCTGTTGATAAGCACTTAAGTTTTTTTCCATCTTATTGCTATTGTGAATATGCTTGGATGAACGTGGGTGTGGATGTATCTGTTTGGGACCCTGCTCTGAAGGATATATATCAGTTATTTAGGAAATATATCTAGCAGTGGGATTGCTGGATCACATGGCATTTCTATTTCCAAATTTTTAAGGAAGACTCATACTTTCCCTCAGTGGTTATACCATTTCAAGTTTCCACCAGCAATGTGAGAGAGTTACAACCTACAATCTCTCCATACTCACACCAGAATTTCTTGTTTTCTGTTTTAAACTGCTGCTATTGCTGGAGTGAGATGAGATCTCCTTGTTGTTTTGATTTGCATTTCTCTAATGGCTAATAATCAGGAGTGTTTCTTCATACGATGGTTGATTGCTTGTATGTCTTGTTGGTGCAGTGGCTGTTCATGTTCTGTGCTCATTTTTAGTTGGACTCTCTGTCTTTTTGTTGTTGAGATGTTGAGCTTTTAATATTCAATGTATGTAGTTTTTTTTAATAGATTAATCCCTTACTAGATATGCCATAGCTAAAATATTTTCCCCAGTCTGTAGGTTCTTCTTCTTTTTTTTTTTTCCTACTGTTTTTCAGAAGTCTTTTAAAGTGTCTAATTGTTTAATTTTTAGGAGGCCCACATTATCTAGTTTATCTTCTGCTGTTTTTTGCACTTATAAATTTATTTTGATGGTCTATTTATCCTATATTAGAGCCTAAAATTTTGCCCCTATATTTTCTTTGATGATCATTATAGGTTTAGGTTGTATAATCAGTCATTGACCACAAAGTGTGTGCTTAATAAATAAATAATTATTGAATGAGTGAAAGTTTAGTTAGGTAAAATAAATCTTAGGGAATGTGAAAGTTGGAAATTAAGAAGAATCATTGGTAGTTGGAAAAGATGGCCTTGCTGATAGAAATTACACCAGAGATCACATGATAGAATTTTGCCAGACCAACAACTTATTCATTGCAAATACCCCTTTTCAACAAAATAAACAGTGGCTATGCAAGGGGACTTTTCCAGATGGAATACATAGGGATCAGATGGGCTACATCTGTAGAGAGAGTGGGTAGGAATGCTCATTATCATCAGTCAGAACAAGCTAAGGAGCTGACTGTAGGACAGAACTTCAATTACTCATATGCAATTCAAGTTGAATCTGAAGAAAATTAAATCAAATCCACAAGAGTCAAAGTGCTGCCTCGATTATATTCCACTTGAAGTTAGAGACCATGTGAAGAATGGATTTGACCGATTGAATACCAAAGACCAAAGAGCATATGAGTTCTGGGATGACATCGAGAACATCATATAAATGACACAGGAAAGGAAGAAAAGGCCAAAATGGATGTCACAATAAATTCTGAAACTTGCTCTTGAATGTAGGATAGCTAAAGAAAATGAAAGAAACAATGAAATAAAAGACCTGAACAGAAGATTTCAAAGGACAACTTGAGAAGACAAAATACAATATTATAATGAAATGTGCAAAGGCCTGGAGTTAGAAAAGGGAATGACACAGTCATCATTTCTCAAGCTGAAAGAACTGAAGGAAAAAAAAAAAAAAAAGAAGAAGAAGACTTGAGTTTCAATACTGAAGGATTCTAAGAGCAAAATATTGAATGATGCAGGAAGCATCAAAAGAAGAGGTAAGGAATACACAAAGTCACTGTACTAAAAGGAATTGGTCAATGTTCTACTAATTCAGTAGGTAGCATGTGATCAAGAACCAATGGCATTGAAGGAAAGAGTCCAAGCTGCACTGAAGGAATTGGCATAAAACAAGTCTCCAGGAATGGACAGAACACCACTGAGATGTTTCAACAAAGAATGCAGCATTGTGGGTGCTTACTCATTTATGACAAGAAATTTGGAAGACAATTATCTGGACAACTGATAGGAAGAGATCAGTATCTGTACCCATTCCAAAGAAATGTGATGCTACATAATGTGGAAATTATTGAATGATATCATCAAAATCACACACAAGTGAGACCTTACTGAAGGTAGTTAAAAAAGGGTTTCAGCCATATATTGACAGAGAACTACCAGAAATTTAAGCTGGATTCAGAAGAAGGTGTGTGCCAAGGGATATCATTGCTGACATGCTATGGATGTTGGCTGAAAGCAAAGAACACCACAAAGATCTATACATGTGTTTTATCGACTATGCAAAAACATTCAACTATGACTCATGACAAATTATGTACAGCATTGAGAAGAATAGGAATTCCAGAACACTCGATTGTGCTCATGATGATCTTGCACATAGACCAAGAAGATGTAATTTTAATAAAACAAGGGTATTGAGTGGTTTAAAGTCAGGAAGTGTTGTATTCTTTCACCATATTTATTCAGTCAGTACAGTGAACAAATAATCCAAGAAGCTGAACTATGTGAAGAAGAACACAGTATCAGGATTGGAGAAAGAATCTATAACAACCTACAATATGCATGTGATTAACCTTGATTGCTGAAAATGAATATGGCTTAAAGCACTCATTGATGAAGTTCAAAGACTACTGTCTTTACTATGGATTATAACTCAACATAAAGAAAACAAAAATCCTCACAACAGGACCAATAAGCAACATCACAATACATGAGGAAATGATTGAAGTTGTCAGGAATTTAATTTTACTTGGATCCACAATCAACACCCATGGAAGCAGCAGTCAAGAAATAAGACAGGGTACTATACTGGGCAAATTTGGTGCAAGAGACCTCTTTAAAGTGTTAAAAAGCAAAGTTATTACTAAGACTAAGGTTTGCTTGACCCAAGCCATGGTGTTTTCAATGGCCTTATGTGTGTGTGAAGGCTGGACAATGAGTATGGAAGACCAAAGAAGAGTTGATGCCTTTGAATTATAATGTTGGTGAAGAATGCTGGAAATATCCTGGACTTCCAGAAGAATGAAAAAATCTGTCTTGAGAGAAGTGCAGTCATAATACTTCTTGGAAGCAAGGATGGCCAGATTTCATCTCACCTACTTGATATCATGCTTGGTAGAGTAGAGGGTAAGTGAAAAAGGGGAAGACCCTCAATGAGATGGATTGACACCGTGTCGGCAATGATGGGCTCAAGCACAACAAGGATAGTGTGGATGGTGCAGGTCCAGACGGTGTTTCATTCTGTTGTACTTAGGGTCACTATGAGTCAGCAACAACTTAAGGACACCTAACAACAACAACAACAGCAACAACAAACTTTTTATCAAATGCTTTTCTAATTTGTGTCTCTTTAAGTTTCAGTATTTTTGTTTGAACAATGGGACCATTCATTCATACTCCACTGGTGGTCTGAGGATATTAAATGGGATGATGTGTGAGGAAGGACTTAGGGTTTGCCACAAAGCAGACACACAGTAAGTATTTGTGAATAAGTGAAGAATTTACCACCACTTGTCTGTCAGTTTGTCATACTGTGGTGGCTTGTGTGTTGCTGTGAGGCTGAATGTGAGCTGGAATGCTTCTTGGAAGCGAGAATGGCCAGATTATGTTTCACCTACTTTGGCCATGCTGTCAGAAGAGACCATTCCCTGGTGAAGGATGTCATGCCTGGTAGGGTGGAGGGTCAGCAAAAAAGGAGAATACCCTCAAAAAGGTGGATTGACACAGTGGCTGCGATGATGGGATCAGGTAGAGCAAGGACTGTGAGGCTGGTGCATGGTCTGGCAGTGTTTCACTCTGTTGTACACAGGATCGCTATGAGTCAGAGCTGACTTGATGGCAACTAACAACAACAAGAAGAGAAGATTGTTGACTTTTTCATTACAGTGAAAGCTGTGAGAGCTGGAACTTAAGGAGACTTCCTTCCTTCCTTGTTTTTCCAGAACTCACACGTTTTCTGCCTGTGAAAAGGTACACTAATGTCACTTTTTTAACATTTATTTGAATGGATTATTTCCGTTCTTCTCCTTTGACAGGCTTCCACCTTACACAGGTTCTGGCTTTCACAGGTTTTACTGTCCATGTAAAGTGTTTTGACTTACTCTAGTGCTTAAGGCACTTGAATGCTAACCAGAAGCCTGGAGGTTCAAACTCACCAGCCACTCCTCGGAAGGAAGATGGGACAATCTACTTCCATAGTGATACTGCCTCGGAAACCCAAGGAAGGGTTGCTATGAGTCGGGTCCAACTTGACAACACACAACAACAGCATTACTCCCTTGAATTAATATATTAATGAAGTTGTTATTTTTTAATTCTAGGTACCAAATGTATAATTAGAAAAGAATTAATTTGTCCTTTTCATAACTCTAAGTGTTATGAAGGTTACTATTTGAGTAACTTTTATTTGTTCTTTCTGAAAGATTATAAAATAAGTTATTTTAAATGAAAAAATAAAATGCCTAAGGAATTGGTACTATGATCTGAGAACTGATCTTTCAATCACAAAATGCATTTCTGAAAAGAAGCTCTAATCTTTCTACCTGAAGACTCCAGTTAAGAAGGTTAATGTTTAATCTTTCATTGACATTAAGAATATATTATTGTCTGGGAAGCACTTGTTTTAGGACACATTTCAAGCTTCAAGGACAAGGCAATATTGTAGTGTTGACCATTCTTCCTCTAACTCTTCCATTTTCATATTCAGGGGTCCCACTGCCTTGCTAGGCTGGCTATACCCCAAGACTTCTTAAGGTGCAGATTCCCAGGTCCAGACCCATCAGTCATACTTGCTCAAGTGATCTTATATTCAGCCAAATGATGTCAGCATGGCACAAGACAATGATATGTCCACAGTGCTTGGTCATGGTGATCATGGTTTCAATATATTATCTCAGGAATTGATTTTTATTATGATTCTGTTCACAGAAATAAAGCTGGAAAATTTCACACAAAGGTGAAGATCCTGGGGCAGGATTCATTCTGAAATTAGGGGAGTTTTCATGACTTCTCAAATCTTACCTTTGAGGTTACTACTTTGCTTGGGAACTAGGGTCTGTTGAACAGTGTTGCATCCCATGGAAATGGTGCCCATACTGTAATAGAAGGCATTGTAGAGGAGCAAACTCTCAGGAATGACTGGAGATCAACCAGTCCTTAACTGAATAGTCTCAAAAATAACTGTTGTTGTTATGAGCCCTCAAGTTGGACCCAACTCATAGCGACCCCTCCTTGGG
Source organism: Orycteropus afer afer (assembly GCF_000298275.1). Taxonomy (NCBI): domain Eukaryota; kingdom Metazoa; phylum Chordata; class Mammalia; order Tubulidentata; family Orycteropodidae; genus Orycteropus; species Orycteropus afer. Next base: position 213,741 of record NW_006921903.1, on the reverse strand, counting down.
TTTCCAAGGCAGTATCACTATGGAAGTAGATTGCCCAACCTTCCTTCTGAGGAGTGGCTGGTGGGTTTGAACCTTCAGCCTTCTGGTTAGCAGTCAAGTGCCTTAGGCACTATGCTACCAGAGCTCCTCAAAAATAAATAAATAAATAAATACAGAAATGAATAATTGGAGCCTGATATTTGTTCTATATTAATGATTCTGCTTGCTGAAAGTGAGGATTACTTGAGGCACTTACTGATGAAAGTTGAAGAATACAGTCTGCAGTATGGATTATGTCTCAATATAAAGAAAACAACAATCCTCACAACTGGACCAATGAGCAGCATCACAATAAATGGAGAGAAGATTGAGGTTGTCAAAGAATTCCTGTTGTTTGGTTTTAGAATCTATGCCAATGGAAGCAGCAGTCAGGACATTAGATGATGTGTAACCTTGGGAAAGTCAACTGAAAAGGAACTGTTTCAAGTGCTGAGGAGCAAGGATGTCTCCTTGAGGACAAAGATGCGCCTGACACAAGCCATGATATTCCCAATACCTCGTATGCATGTAAGAGCTGGACAATGAATAAGGAAGACCAAAGAAGAGTTGATGCTTTTGAGTTGTGGTGCTGGTGAAGAATTCTGAAAGTACCATGGACTGCTAAAAGAACTAACAGATCTGTCCTGGAGGAAGTGCACCTGAAATGCTCCTTGTTGCAATTTTAGAATTTTAGAATTCTCACCTTCCATGCAGCTGAGTTTGAATCCTGGCCAATGCACCCAACACACAATCATTACTCATCTGTTAGTGAATGTTTGCATGTTCGTAAGACTGTGAATAGATTTCAGTGGAACTTCCATATAAGGAGGAATTAAGGGAAAAGGCTCCCCATCAGGATGACACAACTTTGCTTGCTGAGAGTGAGGCTGACTTGAAACATTTACTGATGATGATTGAAGAATAGAGTCTGCAGTATGGATTACAACTCAGTATAAAAAAAACAAATGTCCTCACAACTGGAGCAACAACATTGAAGTTGTCAAAGACTTCATATTACTTGCTTCTTCAATCAGCGCCAATGGAAGCAGCAGTCAAGATATCAGAAGTATATAACCGGGAAAATCAGCTGCAAAAGACTTCTATCAAATGCTGAAGAGCAAAGATGTCTCCTTGAAGACTAAGGTGCACCTGATACAAGCGATGATATTTTCAATTGCCTCATATGCATGTGAGAGAGGAACAATGAATAAGGGAGACTGAAGAAGAGCTGATGCTTTTCAGTTGTTGTACTAGTGAAGAATGCTGAAAATACCATGGATGGCTAAAAGAAATAACAAATCGGTCTTGGAAAAAGTGCAGCCGGAATGTTCCTTGGAAGTGAAATTGACAAGACTTCATCTCACCTGCTTTGGTCTTGTTGTCAGAAGAGACCATTCCCTGCAGACGGATGTCATGCTTGGTAAGGTGGAAGGTCAGTGAAAGAGAGGAAGGCCCTCAACAAAATGGATTTTCACAGTGGTACAACGATGGGCTCAGGTATAGCAGGGATCATTGGGCTGGCACAGGACTAGGCATCGTTTCGTTCTGCTATATATTGGTTTGCTGTGTGTCAGAGATGACTCAACAGCACCTAACAATAACAACATGGGAAAAGGCTTGGCCACTACTTCAGAAATTGCAAATACTGAATGCTGCAGGAAGCATTAAAGACGGTGGAAGGAATACACTGCCATTGTACCAAAAAGGATAGGTTGATGTTCAACATTTCAAGAGGAAGCATATGATCAAGAATGGTATTGAAGGAAGAAGTGCAAGCTGCAAAGAAGGAACTGGTGAAAAACCATGTTTATGAGAAATCTGTACATAGACCAAGTGGCAGCTGTTTGAACAGAACAAAGATACTGAGTGGTTTTATATTAGGAAAGGTTGTGTCAGGGTTGTATCCTTTCACAACACTTAATATGTATCCTGACCAAATAAAGTGAGAAGCTGAACTATATGAAGAACACAACATCAACACAGGGGGAAGACTCATTAACAACCTGCCATATTCCTAACTCGAACCATGGTATTTTCAGTCACCTCATATTCATGTGAAAGCTGGGCAATGAACAAGGAAGACTGAAGAAGAATTGATGCATTCGAATTGTGATGTTTGTGAAGAAAACACAAACTGAAAACACCATCGACTGCCAGAAGAATGAACAAATCTATTTTGGAAGAAGTGCAGCTGGAATGCTCCTTGGACGTGAGAATGGCCAAACTTTGTCTTACCTACTTTGGTCATGTTGTCAGAAGAGACCACTCCCTGGAGAAGGATATCATGCTAATAAAGTGGAGGCTCAGTGAAAAAGAGTAAGACCTTCAACAAAGTGGATTGACACAGTGGCAGCAATGATGCACTCAAGCATAGCAAAGATTGTGAGGATGGCCCAGGACTAGGCAGTGTTTCATTCTGTTATGCATAGGGTCGCTATGAGTTGGAGCCAACTTGATGGCACCTAACAACAACACAACATATGCAAATGATACATTCTTGCTTGCTGAAGGTAAAGATGACTTGGAGCACTTATTGATGAAGATCAAAGATTACAGCTCCAAAAAAGGGCATGAGGTGGTGTCCTCTGACCTCTTCTAATGTCACCAGTCAGATACAGAATCACCTTCAGCAGCATCAGCTGCCAAGGCTAATCCTTATGAAACATCTGCAAACTGTTTATCAACTATGACACCAACCATCCCTCCCACAGCACCCGCTACTTCTTTGCTGAGTTTAAAATTCATTGCAATGGCCACACAGAACCCGTAGACAATACTCACAATTATGGAGTTTATTGGGGGAGTAATGGGTTAAAATTTGGGTCCAGCAGTATTTAGGATATAATTCTTCAATCAAGACAGCCTCCTCTTGGCCATGCTCATAAGTAAACCTCTCTTTGGCCCTTGATCTCTCAGCCTGCTCTCTGCCCTGCTTGGGCAAGTGTTTGGCTCTGCTGATAGGTGCACCCCACTCTGCCAGCAAACCTCCTGCTTGAAGGCACTCCGCGTTCTTGCTCCATGGGCCTACATGTCCCCTATTCTGTCTTGTGTCAGAATCTTGGTTCTGCTACCCCTGCTGCTGCTGTCTCCTGCCATCATTTCAGTGCAGGGATCTTTGGTCCAAGGGGATACTGCACTGTGGTTCTTCTCTGTCTTGATAGTAATAAAATTCCACTTTTCTGTCTCTAAAATGCATTATTTAAAGTCTAGTAAGATGGCGTGGCATTCATCATCACAAAGGATGTTTCAAGATCTGTCCTGAAGTACAATGCTGTCAGTGATATGATAATATCCATACACCTACAAGGAAGACCCGTTAATATGACTGTTATTCAAATTTATGCCCCAACCACCAAAGCCAAAAAGGAGGATATTGAAGAATTTTATCAGCTTCTACAG
>NW_006921903.1:195596-207842 GCF_000298275.1 Orycteropus afer afer | reverse complement strand
TGACATTATTAGCAAATGATCCAATCCCCTTCTTGGGAAAAAGAAAACCAAATGAAATCCATTGTCACTGAGTTGATTCTAACTCATAGTTATCCCCAGTAGAATTCTGAGGTGCTAAGTCTTTATGGAAGTAGATTGTCCCACCTTCCTTCTGTGGAGCAGCTGCTGGGTTTGAACTTTCAGTCTTCTGGTTAGCAGTCAAATGCCATAGGCACTGAATCACCAGATTTCCTTTCTTGGGCCACAGGTAGCTTGAATTTATATAGTTCCACCTAGTCATCTGGTGGGAATCCCAAAGAACGTGGTTAGAAGAGCCATACTAAGTAATTCACTGCACCAGAGACCACCCCCGACTCTTTTAGCCATTAGTCATTTCATCCTCCCAAGCATTTTAAGTATAAGCACACCTAAGAAAATGTGTGGGAGCTCTGGTAGCATAGTGGCTAAGACACCTGCCTGCTAACCAGACGGCTGGCAGTTCAAACCCACCAGCCATTCCTAGGAAGGAAGGTTGGGCAATCCTACTTCCGTAATGATACTGCCTCGGAAACCCAAGGAGGGGTTGCTATGAGTCGGGGCCGACTCGACGGCACATAACAACAACAACAACAACAACAACAACAACAACAACATGAAAATGTGTAAGCCAGCCACTTTATGCCTTTATTTTCCCCCATTTTTGATATCCAGTATTTAAATCGACTGTCCTTATCAAACCAATATTCTGAGGAGATAAGAATGTTCTTTCCTCTGAAAAAATCTGTTCTGACTGGAACTTGGAACATCTGTAGCCAGAGCAAAGTCCAATTTAAAGAAAGTAATACAATTTTAGCAATTTACACCATCTCACAGTGTCAGCCATCTTTCTCTTCATTACATTAGGTTCTTGTCAGCTCAGACCTAGCCATCCAAGCTAGGCCATGAGTTCTACCTGCAAGCTTGCGAGGTGCAATTCAGACCACCCAACCCCTTATCTCTCTGTTTATCTTTCCTAGTCCTTCCTAGTCCTTGTGAGCTAGTCAAACCATAGGCTCAGGTGTCCACACAGCTCCCTGAACTTCCGACAAGCCAACCCCTTATCTCTGTTTCTCATTCCTAGGCCCTGTGGGCTAGGTCCACACCTGTAGACGCAGGGTCCACACAATCCCTGAACTTCTGGCAAGCCAACCCCTTATCTCTGTTTCTCATTCCTTGGCCCTTTGGGCTAGGTCAACACCTGTAGACGCAGGGTCCACACAATCCCTGAACTTCCAACAAGCCAGCCCTGCTTCTCTCATCCCTAATCTCTGTGCAGGGCAGAGGAGAGTTCAAGAAGCCAAGGGGTGAAGAGATTTGTGTTGGCAGGCATGGCCAAGGGGAGGTGGTCTCGATGAAAGAATTGTTTCTCAAGCATTCTGGGACCTGAAATGAAACATTTTACTTCTCTAATTGTTGTTGTTGTTACCTGCTGTTGAGTCGTCTCTGACTCATAGTGACCCTATGTACAGCAGAACAAAACACTGTGTGAGCTCCACTATCCTACCTATACCTGAACCCCTCATTGTAGCCACTGTGTCAATCCCTCTCTTTGAGATCCTTCCCCTCTTTCATTGACTTTCCACTTTACAAAGCATGATATCCTTCTCTAGGGAATGGTCTCTTCTTACAACATGACCAAAGTACGTGAGGCAAGAAGCATTTCCAAGAAGGATTCTAGCTCCAGTTCTCCCAGGACAGCTTTGTTAGTTCTTTTATTAGTTCTTTTTATATTATTTTGTTAGTTCTTTAGACCATTATATTTTCAGCATTCTTCACCAGCACCACAACTCAAAGCATTGACTCTTCTTTGGTGTTCCTTATTCATTGTCCAGCTCTTACATGCATGTGAGCTGATTGAAAATATCATGGCTTGTGTTATGTGTACCTTAGTCCTCAGGGAGACATCTTTGCTCTTCAAAACTTGAAAGAGGTCTTTTGCAGACGATTTTCCCAGTGCTATACATCGTCTCATATCTTGACTGCTGCTTCCATTGGCATTGATTATAGAAGCAAGTAATATGAAGTCTTTGACAACTTCAAACTTTTCTCCATTTATCCTGATGCTGTTTGTTGGTCAAGTTGTGAGCATTTTTGCTTTCTTTATATTGAGGTGTAATCCGTACTGCAGACTGTAAGTGCTTCAAGTCATCCTCACTCTCACCAAGCAAAGTCATGTCATCAGTGTATCACAGGTTGTTAATGATTCTTCCTCCAACACTGATGCATGTTCTTCTTCATATAGTTCAGGTTTTCAGAATATCTTCTCAGCTCAGAGCAGATAGTCTCTAATAAATGTCATAATCATGAGAATTGTCTGTGAGTTCTCTTTGGCCATTGCAATGAATTATCAGACACAGCAGAAAAGTAGAGAGTGCTATGGGAGGAATGGTTGGTGGCAAAATTGGTAAAAATACTGGAGGGTGAATGCATGTCTGACCTCTGTTTCATGGGGATAAGCCTTGGGCTGATGATGCTGATGGTGATTCTGGTCTCTTTGTGAAATTAGAAGAGGTCAGAGGATAACACCCTCATGCCCTTTTTTGCAACAGCCTTCAGTATAGCTTATACCTCAATATAAAGAAAACAAAACTCCTCACAACTGAACCAATAGAGAGAATCATGGTAAATGGAGAAAAGATTGAAGTCTATAAGGATTTTATTTTGCTTGGATCCACAAATAAATGCCCATGGAAGCAGCAGTCAATAAATTCAACAATGTATTTCATTGGGCAAATCTGCTGTGAAAGCCTTCTTTAAAGTATTTAAAAGCAAAGATATCCCTTTGAAGATTATGATGCATCTGAGCAAGCCGTGGTATTTTCAATCGCCTCATATGCATGGGAGAGCTAGACAATGAGTAAGGAAGTCTGCAGAAGAGTTGATGCATTTCATTTGTGTTGTTGGAGAAAAATATTGAGTGTACCATGAACTGCTAGAAGAACAATCAAATCTGTCTTGGAAGAAGTACAGCTGGCATGCTGCTTAGAAGTGATAATGGCTAGCCTCCATCTCTCACATTCCCGTCATGGTGTCAGCTGGGACAAATTCCTGGAGTAGGACATCAGGCTGGCTAAAGTAGATGGTCAGCAAAAAATGAGAAGACTCTCAAAAGGGTGCGTTGTGACAGTGGCTGCGACTCTGGTCTCAAGCATGGCAATGGTTTTGAGAATGGGGCGTGACTGGGCAGAGTTTCATTCTGCTGTACACAGGGTCACTATGAGTCAAAACTGACTCAACACCACCTACCAACAACAACACGATTGTTATGGTCCAATCTGATCATGGGCACTGGGCCACCTTTCATCTGTTGTGCAGGGGGTCGCCATTAGTCAGGCTTGATAGCAGCAAATAACAGCAACAACATCTTCTCCAGGAAAGTGCCTATTGCCTGATTCCAATTGTCAAGAACACTACTGGAGACTGGCCCAACAAATGAATATGAGCCAAACTTGACTTTTTTAACCAAATTATTTCAGTCCAGAACTTCCCACATATTTTGGATCCATAAAGTCATCCTTTTGCAATAACATATCTAGTGAATTCCCTGAGGAGTGGTTTTTTTTTTAAGTGATAATTTGTTACATAATGAAGATGAGATTTTATTAAAAATATATTTTAGTTCACAGCATCATAAAATTGCATTTTTATTTTTATTTTTATTTCAAATTTTTCCCATTTAACGATTATACATGTTTAATTTATATTAATTAGTTACATATGCTTTATCTTCAGCACGTTGTTTGAAAAATAATCTATTTTTTAAATTTTATATCCAATGATATTAAGAGATAGAACAAATTTAAAATATAAATTATGATGTCAAAGATGTTCCAGAAAACCATGTTATATCATTTGAAGAACATATACTTTAGGCTTTCTTTAATAAATTGGTGATTTTTCTTATAACCTTCATTTTCTCTCTACTTACAATATTCAAGAAATCTTTACTCTGCTTTTTTTGATTACTTGTTAATTTATGCACAGTGATAGTTAGGATTTTGACCAATTAAAATGCAAAAAACAAATTGAATATAATAATCATATATTTTTTTCTTCAATTATTTTCAAAATATTAAAGGGAATCTAAAGCACTTGACTGCTAACCAGAAGGCTGGCAGTTCAAACCCACCGGCCACTCCTCGGAAGGAAGGTTGGGCAATCCTACTTCCGTAGTGATACTGCCTCGGAAACCCAAGGAGGGGTCGCTATGAGTTGGGGCCCACTCGACGGCACATAACAACAACAACAACAACAATGTTACAAAAGGGACTGTGGTGGCACAGTGGTGAAGTGCTCGGTGTTTCAAACCCACCAGCCACTCCACAGGAGAAAGATGAAGGTTGTATTAGGCACATCTTAGTCCTCAAAGTGACTTCTTTGCTTTTCAATACTTTAAAGAGGTCTTTTTCAATAGATTTCCCCACTGCAACGCGATGTCTGATTTCTTGTCTGCTGCTTCCATGGGTGTTGATTGTGGATCAAAATATGAATTTCTTTGCAACTTCAAACTTTTCTCTATTTATCATGATGTTGCTTACGTTGTGAGGATTTTTGTTTTCTTTTTGTTGAGATGTAATCCATACTGCAGACTGTAGTCTTTGATCTTCCTCAGTAAGTGCTTCAATTATTCCTCACTTTCAGCAAGCAAGGTTGTATCACCTGCATACCGCAAGTTCTTAATGAGTCTTCTTCCAATCCTGATGCCCTTTGTTTCTTCACATAGATTGTTTCCTCAGCACACAGATTGAATAAGTATGCAAAAGAATACAAATCTGATGCACACCTTCCCTGATTTTAAACCATACTGTATTCCCTTGTTCTGTTTAAATGACTGCATTTTGGTCAATGTCAGGTTTCATATAAGCACAATTAAGTTCTGGAATTCTCATGTTTTTGCAATATTACTCATAATGTGTTATAAGGACATTGGCACTCTAATCCATCAAACTACTTGTGAATCTGAAACTGTACTAAACTTATATCAATGTGAAGGTAGTGTGCAACTTTATTTTCTACCCAGCCTTGGCTGATGGGTCCTGGTGACTATACCAGGGGAACTTTGATCAGGCATGTGTGGAACAGTCTGGTGAATGTCAACGAATGGCAGCTGGCTTAATCAGAAAACAGAGACTGTACCTGGAGCATGTAATATGTCCAAGAACATGTATGCTCCCAAAGCATGCTGTAGTTTATGGAGTGGTTGATAAAATCAGATCACAAGTTCAATAAATAATATATTTGGAAAATATTTTGCCTACATAATTCCAAATAACCATGTGTGTGTGTGTATGTGCTTTGGGTGCAAATTTACAGAGCAGAATTTGTTTCACATTCAACAATTTGTGTACATTTGGTTTCACTCCCCAATTACCATCCCCAACCCTAACCGACCCTCCTCCTCTCCCTTCACAGTGATCCCACTACCCCTGTGCCCTTCATAGTTATGCACTCCTGTCTGTCCAACTTTTCCTCCATGTGAAAATTGCCCCTCTTTTGCCCATGATCAATTGCTCCAAGGGGTATATCTTCATAGAGTAAGTGGTTACATCATCCTGGGTTGGGTGTTCTGCATGTAAATCTTATTACTGTTGGGCTGAGAGCCAGCCCTTGGGAGTACATTTTATCCCAGGCCCGAAATGTATCCCAGGGCCAAAATCTTGGGGGTCTCACCATGCTCCATCCAACCAGTATTTTTGTCATTATTGTGTTTTTGAAATTTGTTCACATTTTTCCTTCCTCTGTATCCAGGATCTCCAGTTTTGATCCCTTCCTGAATAGTTGGCATTGGCAGCTGGACACCATATAGTTCTGGTCTTGAGGTCCATCATATCCTAGAGCTGACTGTGTCCAAATGTCCTTGGTTTTCTTCCCTCTTCTTTTCTTCCTATGAAATGAGACCATTAGCTGCATCTTAGATGGCTGCTCGAAAGATTTTAAGAGCCCAGCTGCTATTCACCAAAGTAGGTGCCAGAACAAGATTTTTATGTGTTATGTTATGCCAGCTGAGCCTGGTGTCCCCCAATACTTCGGTTCTGAGTCAGCAGATCTGGTGGTTCTTTCTCCCAAGGTGTCTGGCTGTCTCTGAGGGATTGCTCCAAGTCTGTCTTCTGTTGTTTCTGTAATGATTGTGGTTATTTTGTATTGCTCATATCTGTGCAGGATTACCCTCAGCTGAACCTATCATTGGTCTATAGTGTATTCCTGTTCACCGAGCCCCATCTGATCTTCTCAGCTTTCTATGTATTTATCTGTAGCCTTGTTTGTGGTGTTAGTGGTAATGCAATATTGTGGATGTACCGGTATCAGCCTCTGTTGTCTATATCTTATGTGCACAATTTGGTGTCTTCCCTTTTCCCAATGTTATCATTCTGGTCACAGACTCTTTCCATACAATCCTTCCCCTTACCCAACTCAGCATGTGGCCTCTAACTAGTCTGAAATTTTCCCCTCCCCTTTCCTCCCATCCCCTGTAACCTAAAAAGTGAGTTCCCTTCCCTAAGCAAACCCTTCCTTGACTTTTTACAGTAATGGGCCCATACAATATTTGTCCTTCTGTGATTGACTTATTTCACTCAGCATAATGTCCTCCAGGTTCATCCATATTGTGAGATGATCCATGTATTCTTCATTGTTCTTTAATGTAGCATAGTATTCCATTGTGTGAATGTACCATAATTTGGTTACCCATTCATCTATTGATTGGCATTTAGGTTGTTTCCATCTCTTTGCTATAGTGAATTGTGCTGTGATAAACATGGGTGTGCATATGTCTGTTTGTGTCCTGTCTCACATCGCTTTAGGATATATTCCTAGTAATAGAATTGCTGGATCAAATGGTATTTTTATTTTCAGTTAAGGAAATGTCATACTATTTTCCATAGTGGCTGTACCATTTTGCAGTCCCACCATCAGTTTATGAGAGCTCCAATCTCTCCACAACCTCTTCAGCATTTGCTATTTTCTGTCCTGTTGAATTTTGCTATTACTGCTGGGGTGAGATGTTATCTCATTGTTTTGATTTGCATCTCTCTAATGGCTAATCAGAAGGCTGGTGGTTCAAACCCACCAGCCACTCCTCAGAAGGAAGATGGGGCAATCTACTTCTGTAGTGATACTGCCTTGGAAACCCAAGGAGGGGTCGCTATGAGTAGGGTCTGACTCGACGGCACATAACAACAACAACAACAACAAGGGCTAATGAGGAGCTCTGGTAGTGTAGTGCCTAAGGCACTTGACTGCTAACCAGAAGGCTGATGGATCAAATCCACCAGTCATTCCTCAGAAGGAAGGTTGGCCAATCTACTTCCATAGTGATGTTGTTGTTGTTGTTAAGTGCCGTCGAGTCGTTTCTGACTCATAGTGACCCCATGCACAGCAGAACGAAACACTGCCCTATCCCGCACCAACCCCACAATCCCTGCTATACTTGAGCTCATCATTGCAGCCACCGTATCAATCCATCTCGTTGAAGGCCTCCCCCTCTTTCGTTGACCCTCCACCCTGCCAAGCATGACATCCTTCTCCAGGGAATGGTCCTCCTTACAACATGACCAAAATAGGTGAGACGAAGTCTGGTCATTCTTGCTTCCAAGGAGCATTCTGGCTGCACTTCCTCCAGGACAGATCTGTTAGTTCTTTTAGCAGTCCATGGTACTTTCAGTATTCTTCGCCAGCACCACAACTCAAAAGCATCAACTCTTCTTCGGTCTTCCTTATTCATTGTCCAGCTCTCACATGCATACGAGGCGATTGGAAATATCATGGCTTGTGTCAGGCGCACCTTAGTCCTCAAGGAGATATCCTTGCTCTTCAGCACTTGAAACAGTTCCTTTGCAGTTGACTTTCCCAATGCTACACGTCGTCTAATGTCCTGACTGCTCCTTCCATGGTGATACTGCCTTGGAAAGCCAAGGAGGGGTCACTATGAGTCAGGTCCAACTCGATAGCACATAATAACGACAACAACGGCTAATGATCGTGAGCACCAGTATATCATCTTTAGTGAAATGTCTGTTCATGTCCCTTGCCCATTTTTCAATTGAGTTGTTTGTCTTTTTGGTGTTGAGGTGTTGAAGTTTTCCATAAATTTTGGAGATAAGTCCTTTGTCAGATATGTCATAAGCAAATATTTTCTCCCAGTCTGTAGGTTCTGTTTTTACCTTTCTGGAGAAGTCTTTTGATGTGCATAAGAATATAATTTTTAAAAGGTCCCAGTCACTTACCTCTCTTCCACCTCCCATACATTCTGAGCTATGCTTAGTAGTCTATTTACACTATACATTAGGGCCCCTAGATTTGTCCCTATTTTATCTCTGATGAACTTTATAGTTTTGGGTTTTATATTTAGGTCTTTGATCCACCTTGAGTTTGTCTTTGTGTATGGGGTGAGGTATGGGTCTTGTTTCATTTTTTCTGCAAGTGGATATCCAATTTTACCAGCACCCTTTGTTAAAGAGCCTATTTCTTCCCCATCTAATGGGTTTTGGTCCTCTGTCAAAGATCAGCTGTCCATAGATGGATGGGTCTATTTCCGGGTTTTCAATTCAGTTCCATTGGTCTAACTATCATTGTACCAAATGCAACATTGTTTTGACTACTGTGGCTGGCTGTATACTAGGTTTTGAGACTGGGAGTGTGAGACCTCCCACTTTGTTCTTCTTCAGTAGTGCTCTGCTTATCCGAAGTCTCTTTCTTTTCCATGTGAATTTAATAATTGTTTTTTCCATATTCTTAAAAAATGTTGTTGGCATCTGGATTGGGATTGCATTAAATGTGTAGATTGCTTTGGGTGGTATTGACATTTTCACAATATTCAGTCTTCCTATCTACAAACAAGGCAGGTTCTGCCATTTATGTAGATCCCTTGTAGTTTCTTTTGGTAGTGTTTTATTGTTTTCTTTGTATAGGTCTTTTGTGTAAAATATATTCCCAGATATTTTATCTTTTTGGTAGCTATTGTAAATGGTATTATTTTCTCTATTTTCTTTTGCCTCTTTGTTGATGTAGAGAAATCCAACTGATTTTTGTATGTTCACTTTGTATCCTGCCACTTTGCTAAACCTCTCTATTAGTTCCAGTAGTGTTTTTTTTTTTTTTTGTTTTTTTTTTTTTTTTTTTTTTTTTTTTGAATCACTTGGGTTTTCTATGTATAGAATCATGTCATCCACACATAGAGATAGCTTTACTTTCTCTTTTCCAATTTGGATGTCTTTTGTTTCTCTTTCTTGCCTTATTGCCCTGGCTAGGACTTCCAATACAATGTTAAACAGAAATGGTGATAAAGGGCATCCTTGCGTGGTTCCTGTTCATATGGGGAATGCTTTGAGTCTTTCTCTATTAAAAATAATGTTGGCTGTTGGTTTTGCATATATGTGCTTTGCTATGTTGAGGGATTTCCCTTCTATCCTTATTTTGCTGAGAATGCTGAACAGGAACGGTTGTTGGATTTTATCTAATGTCTTTTCTACATAAATTCATGTGATCATATGGTTCTTTTGTTTTGTTTTGTTTATGTGGTGGATTACATTGATTGATTTTCTGATGTTGAACCATCTTTGCATATCATGTATGAATCTCACTTGGTCAGGATGTATTATATTTTTCATACGTTGTTGGATTCTGTTGGCTAGGCTTTTGAAGATTTCTGCATCTATATTCATAAGGGATATTGGTCTGTAGCTTTCCTTTTTAGTGGTTTCTTTGGAAGTATTCTGTATTTTTCTATGTTCTGTAATAGCTTGAGTACTATAGGTGTCATCTCTTCCCTGAATGTTTGACAAAATTCTCCAGTAAAGCCATCTGGCCAGGACTTTTTCTCGTGGGCAGCTTTTTTTTTTTTTTTTTTTATGACTTGTTCAATTTCTTCCTTTGTCATGGGACTGTTCAAGAATTCTATCTCCAACTGGGATAGTTTAGGTACATCTTGTGTTTCTAGAAACTTGTCCATCTCTTCTAGGTCCTCTAATCTGTTACAGCACAGATCTTCATAATCAGTCAATATCTTTTTTTATTTCAGTTGGTTCCATTGTGTTGTCACACTTTTCATTCATTATTATTTTATTTTATTGTGATTTGGGTGAAAATTTACAGAGCAAATACACTTTCCATACAGCAGTTCACATACACTTTGTCTCAAAACATTGACCACAATTTAGCACAATGACACATCTCCCCTCCCACTTCCTCCAGATAGTTACCTCTTCCCTGTGTCCATCTCTCCATGCACTCCTACTCCCTGAGCTGTCTCCCTATGCCAGAGCATCCCTTCTTTCCCTCATGCTTATTCTCTCCAAAGAGTGTATCTACCTCAGGTAAATGCTCAACTGATATGCCTGTTGTTTGTCTGGAAGCCACCAGTGTGCATTCAATTCCAGACCTGAAGGACAGCTAGGGGCCATAGTCTCAGTGGTTCCAGCAGGCTCCCTTGGACCAGCAAACCTGTTCTCTGCTTTTTTTTTTTTTCCCCAAATGAGTTTTGTTCCACATTGTTCTCCCTGTCTATCCAGGATCTCCTACAAAGATCCTCTTCCAAGTGGTTGACAGTAGTAGCCAGGCACCATCTATTTCTTCTGGTTTCATAGTCGTATAGGCTGCAGAGCGTATGGTGTACCAGTCACTAGGACTGATTGTTTCCATGAATTTTTGGTTTTCTTCATTCTTCTTTGCTCTGGACGGGGAGAGACACATCATCGCATCTAGATGACAGCTTGCAAGCTTTTAAGATCTCAGTTGCTACTCGCCACAGTAGGAGGTGGAACAATGATTTGTGTAGTATGTTATGCCAATTGAGCTTGATGTGATCTTTGACTATGGTCCCAAGCCCACAGGTTCAACTACTCAGTCCCTCTGGGTAGCTGGCTGTGACCAAGCAGTGACTAGAACCTTGCCCCTTGTCAGCCCCATTATACACCTGGGAATTCAGATCACACACATAAAGATATTGGACCACTTTCTGCCAACCCTATATATGTTCTTGGGTGCACTCTCCACTTCATATAGATACCTAATATTTCAGCCTGTCCACCCATCTATCTACCCATATACACATGTTTGCCATCACTGACCAAGAATTACTATATGTGCATAAGGGTTCATCTTTGTTGTCTGTACTTCCCACGTACCTCTCTATGTCTTTCTCTTCTCAATGCCACTATATTGATCGCTCACATTTGGTACATTGCGCTTTTCTTCACCCACATCAAAACTTATCTCTAGCTATCTAACAGTATTCCCTCCCCTCCCCTCCTACCCCTTGTAACCAACAAAAAAATGGGCTTCCATAGATAAATGTTTCCTTGACTATTACAATAACGGGCTAATACAATATTTGTCCTTTTGTGATTGACTTATTTCACTCAGCATAATGTCCTCCAAGTTCATCTACGTTATGCAGTGTTTTGCAGATTCTACATTATTCTTTAGGGTTGCATAGTATTCCATTGTGTGTATGTACCATAGCTTGGATATCCATTCCACAGTTGATGGACACCTAGGTTGTTTCCATCATTTGGCTATTGTAAATAGTGCTGTAATGAACAAGGGTGTGCATATGTATGTTATTATCATGGATCATATCATCTGCAAATAAGGATAGTTTGATTGCTTCCTTACCAATTTGGATGCCTTTGATTTTTCTTTCTTGCCTTATGGCCCTGACTAGGACTTCCGGTACAATGTTGAATAGAAGTGGTGATAGAAGACATCCTTGTCTGGTTCCTTTTCTCAAGAAGATTGGTTTCAGTCTTTCTCCATTGAGGATAATGTTGGCTGTTGATTTTGCACAGATGCCCTTTATTATGTTGAGAAAAGTCCCTTCTTTAGGGTATATACCTAGTAATGTAATAGCTGGGTCAAATGGTATTTCTAGTTCCAACTTTTGAAGGAATCGCCATATTGCTTTCCACAATGGTTGTACCATTTTACAGTTCCACCAGCACTGTATGAGAGTCCCAATCTCTCCACATCCTTGCCAGCGTTTGTTATTTTCTCTCTCATTGAACTTTGCTGCTAGTGCTGGAGCAAGATGGCATCTCATTGTTGTTTTGATTTGCATCTCTCTGATAGCTAGTGATCATGAGCATTTCTTCATATGTTTGTTGACCACTCGAATATCCTCCTTGGTGAAGTGTCTATTCATGTCTTCTGCCCATTTTTAAATTGGATTGTTTGTCTTTTTGTTATTGAGGTGTTGGAGTTTTCTATAAATTCTAGAGATAGTCCCTTGTCGGA
>NW_006921903.1:182727-193431 GCF_000298275.1 Orycteropus afer afer | reverse complement strand
TTTCTATTTTTATTTCTTTTTCCCAGTTTTTTTTTTTTTTTTTGGCAGCTGTTGTAAATGGTATTGAATTCCGTATTCCTTCTTCAGCAATCTCACTAGGAGGGCCTTTCTCTAGAAGGACAATTTCTCTAGGAGGGCCTTGTTCAGTTTCCATGTGGTTACTCTTTTTCTGTTGATCTTCCTATTGTGGATTTCTGATTTGATAGTGCTATGATCTGAGAAGTTGCTTTCTTGTATTTCAGTGTTTTAAATTTATTAAGGCTTGCTTTATGGCCTAACATAGATCACTAAGAGAAAAAAAAGTTAGAGAAGGAGAATAATGAAGAAAGAAAACAAAGTAACAAACAGGAAAAACAAAACAAAACAAAAAACAACAACAACAAGGAATGGGGTTAACCATGAAAGGAAAAAAAAAAAAAGAAGGAGTAAACTAGGACCTTTCCATTTGTGTGGTATAGGTCTGGAGAGTTCTTGGGGTTACTTGATAGCAGAACCTCTTCTTAAGCCCTTGGAATCTGGTAGAGTGCTGTCTATTTAGGTTGTCTTTAACTGCTGGTTACGTGTTGATTTGTTTTGTCTTGGTTTTATGGTTTAATATTTTGAGAAGGTGAAGCTGGTATATTTTATTTTATTATTGATTCAGGTGTTTTGGGTCACTCTATTGTTTTCTTTGTGATGGTGGAATCACTGTGTGTAGTGTGGATATGTGTTTCTGTTTGTTCTAAAGAGGGTTTAGAGTTCAAAGCGGAAGGTTTTATGGTAATTGGCTGAATATGGTTTCTTCTATTGAATGAGTGAAATTATTGGTGGAGAAGGTGGGAGCAGAAGAAGGAAAGCTTGGTATTTCTAGGGTCAGTTTCTAGGGCTTTGTGTAGGCTATTATTGATGACGTATTTATTTGCAAGACTGTGGCTCAACTTCAGGAAAGATTCCTATTGTTAGAGGGTTGCAAATTTCCACCAATTTCAGGCAACTTAAAGACCCTGCCTCCATGGCCCCACAATGCCAAAGCACGGCTCCAAGGCAAAATTCGCGGGATCACACTCAGCTGCGGTTTCTTTGCTCCCCATACCCTGTCTGACCATGGTGCTGATGCAATCCCACCAGACCTCTAATGGCTGGCTCTGGAGTTTGTGGTACTGCTCACCTGCGGTGCCAAAGATGCACACAATTTCAGCTGTTTTGAAGTCAGGGGAGTACCTTCTAGTGACCTGCAGTCCCGATATCTGTGGCAAAAAAACCACGATGTCTCCCAGTCTGACCCAAGCCAGCTCTGTGATCCTCTGGGAGGGGAGGGAGCTAGTCTCTTTGCCACAACAGTGAGATCTCCGCCTAAATCTCAGCAGTGGTGCCCATGCCCACCTGCACCCAGAAGATCCAAATTAATGACAAAATCAGCTGCTGGAGGCAGGTCTCTGCTGCTGCCCCCTGGAATATTATAGTGGTCACTGGTATGCTGTGATAAGGTGACTTCCTTCTTGGCTCAGGGATCTCAGGTGGCTGCCCTCGGCCGGCAGACAGTGACTACCCCAGGAAAGTTTCCAGTGGTCTTTCTTGGGTGCCCACTCATCCTCTACCAGTAGCTCTTTCCTAAATAATCTTCCTATGCCTTTCCTCTATTTCTGCTCTTCTGTGTTTGGTGCACTCTGATTCAGTGAGCTGTTTAGACCACCAAAGTTCCTAATTCAAACTGTTGTACCTAGTTTTCAAAGTCCTTAGATGCTGGGGGGGTGGGACATTCTGGTCCCTGGTGAGACTCTGTTTTGAATTTTGTTCATTATTTTTGTTATTTGCATCTTATCTTTCTTTTCTTTTGTTAGATTTGCCAATGTTTGTCAATTTTGTTAACCTTTTCGATGAACCAGCTTCTTGTTTTGTTGATTTTCTCTATTTTTGGTTTCTGTTTTATTTCTGCTCTGATTTTTATTATTTCCTTACTTCTAGATATTGTATGTTTTTTTTTTTTTTTGTTCTTTTTCTAATTGTTGGAGTTGTTCAGTTAGAGTGTTGATTTTATTTCTTTCCTCTTTTTTGATGTGTGCATGAATTGCTATAAATAGACCTCTTTTGCTGTGTTGTAAAGGTTTTGGTAAGATGTATCTTCATTTTCATTTTTTTCTAGGAATTTTTCAGTTCACACTTTATATCTTCTATTATCCAATAGTTTTTGAGCAGTGTATTATTAAACTTCTACATATTTGATTTTTTTTTCTTGATCTTCCTATTATTAATTTCTAATTTTATAGCATTGTGGTCCTAGAATATGCTTTGTAGTATTTCAATGTTTTTGAATTTATTGAGGCTTGTTTTATGTCTTAACATGTGATCTATTCTGGAGAATAATCCATGTGCACTGGAGAAGAATGTGAATTGTGCTTTTCTTGGGTGGGTTGCTCTGTATATGTCTATGAAGTCAAGTTGGTTGATTTTCTTGTTGAGTTGTTGAGTTCTTCTGTATCTTTGTTGAGTTTTTTACTAGTTGATCTGTCCCTCCTTGAAAGTGGTGTGTAAAACTCTCCTACTACTAGTGTAGAGTTGTCTATTTTCCCTTTCAATTCAGTTAGTATTTGCTTCATATATTTTGGAGCACTTTCTTTGGCTGAATAGATATTTATTATGATAATGTCTTCTTGGTCAATTGACCCTTTCAGCATCATATAGTGTCCTTCTTTGTCCCTTTGTCCCCTTTTTCACTGTGAAGTTTATTTTATTCAGAAATTAATGTTGACATTCTTGCTCTTTTTGTGTTACCATTGACTTGTTGTTATTACATGCCATCAAGTTGCCTCTGACTCATAGCAACCTTATGTACAACAGAATGAAAGACTGTCCAGTCCTGTGGCAATCTCATGATCCCTACTATACCTGAGCCCATCGCTGCAGCCATTGTGTCTCATTTAGGGCCTTCCCCTCTTTTGTTGACCCTCCATTTTCTCAAGCATGGCATTCTTTTCCAGAAAATGGTCCCCTCTGATAATATGCCCAAAGTAGGGGAGATGAAGTCTGGCCATTTTCACTTCCAAGGAGCATTCCAGCAGCACTTCTTCCAGGACATATTTATTAATACTTTTAGTAATCCATGGTACTTTCAGCATTCTTCACTAACACCACAACTCAAAAGCATAAACTCTTGTTCTATCTTCCTTATTCATTCATTGTCCAACTCTCACATGCATATGGGGTGATTGAAAATACCATGGCTTGGGTTAGGTGCATCCTACTCTTCAAGGAGATAACTTTGCTCTTCAGCTCTTGAAAGAGGTCCTTTGCAGCAGATTTTCCAAATGCACTACTTCTTTTGAAGTCTTGAATGCTGCTTCCATTGGCATTAATTGTAGAACCAAGTAATATGAACTCTTTGACAATTTCAATTTTTTCTCTGTCTATTGTGATACTGCTTATTGATCCAGTTGTGAGGATGTTTTCTTTATATTGAGATGGAATCCATTCTGCAGACTGTAGTCTTCAATCTTCATCAGTAAGTGCTTCAAGTCATCCTCACTTTCAACAAGCAAAGTTGTGTCATCAGTTGTATCACAGGTTGTTAATGATTTTTCCTCCAATCCTGATGCCACATTCTTCTTCATGTAGTCCAGCTTCTCATATTATTTGCTCAGCATACAAGTTGAATAAGTATGGTGAAAATACACAACTCTGACACTCTCCCTTCCTGATTTTAAACCATACAGTGTCCCCCTGTTCTGTTTGAACAACAGCCTCCTGGTCTATGCAAAGTTTCCTCATGTGTACAATTCAGTGTTTTGGAATGCCCATTCTTCTCAAAGTTATCCATAATTTATTATGATCCGCACAATCGAATGCCTTTGCATAGTCAATAAAACACAAGTAATTATCTTTCTAGTATTCTTTGCTTTGAGCCAAGATCCATCTGACATCAGCTATAATATCCCTTGTTCCACATACCCTTCTGAATCCAGCTTGCCTTTCTGTAAGTTGTCTGTAAATATACTGCTTCAACTGTTTTTGAATTATCTTCACTAAGATTTTACTTGTGTGTGATATCAATGATATTGTTCAATAATTTCCACATTCCGTGAGATCACTTTTCATTGGAAAGCATACAAATGTGGATCTCTTTCAGTCAGTTGGCCAGGTAGCTGTCTTCCAAAACTCTTAGCATAATAGAGTGAGTGCCTCCAGAGTGGTATCCGTTTGTTGAAACTTCTCAATGGGTATCCCATCAATTCCCAAAGCTTTGTTTTTTGCCAAGCTCTTCATTGCATCTGTGATTTATTCCTTCACTACCATTGGTTTTTGATAATATGCCACCTCCCAAAATGGATGGTCATCTATGAATTCTTTTTCGTATAGTGACTCTGTATATTCCACCCATCTTCTTTTGATATTCCCTGCGCCGTTCAACATATTGCCCATGGAATCTTTCAATATTGCAATTCAAGGCTTAAATTTTTTCCTCAGTTCCTTCAACTTGAGAAATGTCAAATATGTCCTTCCCTTTTGATTTTCTAACTCCAGGTCTTTGCACATTTCATTATAATAATTGACTTTGTCTTCTCAAGCTGCTCTTTGAAGTCTTCTGTTCAGCTCTTTTATCCTGTCGAGTCTACCATTTGCTTCAGCTAATCTCCATTCTAGGGCAAGTTTCAAAGTCTCCTCTGACATCCACTTTGATCTTTTCTTCATTTCCTGTCTTTTTAATGACTTTTTGCTTTCATCATGAATCAGGTTGTTGATGTCATCCCACAATTATTGTTTTAGGTCAGTGGTGTTCAATGCATCAAATCTATTCTTTAGATGGTCTTTAAATTCAAGAGGGATAAAATCAAGGTCATATTTTGGCTCCAATAGAGTTGGTTTAATTGTCTTCTGCTTCAACTTGAACTTGCATATGAGCAGTTGATGGTCTGTTCCACAATCACTTCCTGGCCTTGTTTTGGCTGAAGATACTGAGCTTCTCTATCATCTCTTACCATGAATGTAGTCAATCTGACTCCTCTGTTCTCTATCTGGTGAAGTCCAGATAGACTTCATACCTGCCATTTCTGTTGTTGAAAAAAGTTATTTGCAATGAATAAATAACTGGTCTTGCAAAATTGTATCTTGTGATCTCCAGTGTCCTTTCTATCACTAGTACCATATTTTCCAACTACCAATGATTCTTCTTTGTTTCCAACTTTTGAATTCCAGTCACCAGTGATAATTAACACATCTTGATTGCATTTTCAATCAATTTCAGACTGCAGAAGTTGGTAAAAATTTTCAATTTCCTCATGTTTGGCTTTGGTGGTTGATGCATAAATTTGAATAACAGTAACATTAACTGGTCTTCCTTGTAGGCATATGGACATTATCCTGTCACTGACAGCATTGTACTTCAGGATAGATCTTGAAACATTCTTTGTAACCATGAATGCCATGCCATTCCTCTTCAATTTGTCATTCCCAGCATAGTAGATAATATGGTTGTCTGATTCAAAATGGCCACAACCAGTCCATTTCATCTCACTAATGCCTAAGATATCAATCTTTATGTGTCCCATTTCATTTTTGACATGTTCCAATTTTCCTAGAATCATATTTCATACATCCTTTGTTCCGAATACTAATGAATATTTGCAGCTGTTTCTTCTTATCTTGAGATGTGCCACATCAGCAAAAGTTGGTCCTGAAAGCTTTATTCCATCCACATCATTAAGGTCAGCTCTATTGTGAGGAGGCAGCTCTTTCATAGTGATATTTTGAGTGCCTCCTGACCTGAGGGGCTCACCCTCTGGTACTATATCAGACAATGTTTCAGGGCTGTTTTTCAAAAATATATCAGACAATGTTTTACCGCTATCCATAAGGTTTTCACTGGCCATTTCTTTGAGAAGTTGATGGTCTCTTCCTTCTTCCTAGTCTGTCTTAGGCTGGAAACCCCACTGGAACCAGTCCACCATGGCTAACCATATTGGCACTTGAAACACTTGTGGCAAAGTCTCCAGCCTCATAGCAACACACAAGCCACCACAGGACAACAAAAAGACAGCTGAGTTTGTCTTCCTTAGCTGTTCCAAACTGCTCCACTCCGGTTTCCTGGTCTTGCCTACCAGGTCTGGCCCTCCAAAAGCCATCTGCAGGTGCTTCCTGGACTTCCCTACCAGTTCCAGCCCTCCAAAAAGCCATCTGCCACCACTTCCCCAATATACCACTGCCTTGGTATATTTCTTTCCACGCTCTAACTTTTAATTTGTTTTTCTCTTTGTCTGACCTGGATTTTTGACTCACTGAAAAAAAAAAAAAATTCTTCTTGTTTTGTTTTGTGGCTATAGAGACAATTTTATTGTACATTTCAATTTTCCAAAAATTAACTTCATCTAAGTTGATACATATTTATTTTTTTAAATTTCAAGTTTTCTTTAACTTCTGCATTTATTAACTCTTGGTTGTGTTTTCTACTGGAAAGGAGATACCATGAAAAAAGAGAATGACACAAATCATGACTAAAAGAAAAAAAATAATAACCCACACTTTATTGCTGAAGGTGTTGAAATTGGTTACCGTAAATCTAAGTAATTTGTCAGTAAAGAAAAGGAAATGTTTTTAAAGTAGAATTAGTTTAATACTAGTTTAATACTGATTCTTTTTGTTGTGTTCAAAAATCTAGTGAGTGAAATTAGGCTCTGTAATTCTCTGAGCATAATTAAGGGGAGACGTTTAATGCTTACAAACAGTGGCATCATCTGGTACTTAACATCCTTCAAAAAACTTCAGGAGCAGTCATTCAATTTTAAAAATAAAATAATTTATTTTGATTCAAGTTACAGCAACTTAAAACAATTTTTGTATGGTTTAGATTTATTTTACTGACAAATCACATTCTAACTTTATCTTCATATATTAACAATATGTGTTCACTGCCAACCAAAAAACAAACAAACAAACTCACTGCCATCGAGTCAATTCTGACTCATAGCAACCCCCATTGGGTTTCTGAGGTTGTGAATCTTTATGGAAGTAGATGGCCCCTTATTCCTTCCATGGAGCACCTAGTGGGTTTGAACCACTGACCTTCCAGTTAGCAGCCAAATGCCTTATCCACTATGCTACCAGAGCTCCTTGAGCTCACTACCACATGTTTGCAAATTCTTGCTCCCTTGACTTATCGTTTCTTTAGAACATGAAGTTGAGGAGCTTGTTTTCATTGATCACTGGGTTTCACTGAAGCTGGGGAGTAGACATCTGGATTCTATATCTAAGTTTGATGTGCATCCAAACTCTTAGTTACATCAGATAAAACCTCGCCTATACAATTTTGAATATCACCATTCTCCAAGAGATTGAAAAAAAATGTTGTATTTCTTTATGGCACTTTATATTATTAAATATTAAAATCAAACATTTCCACTATAAAAAGACTTTTAGAGCCATGGACATTTTCTGTAGTAATAAAATTTAACTTAGTTTTATTATTCCTTCAGTCGGGCATATCTGGAATCTATGAGAAACCAGTAAACTAGAACCTTTAGTATGTGATAGCTAGGAAGGGACCACACTGTACAGGACTAAGAAAGAGAAAGTAAATATGTATGAAATTTGATTTAAACAGATATTAAGTATGAAATAGATCTTTATACAATTTAGGTATGATGCCCTTGGTCTTTCAAAAAGAGTTCCATGTGCTAGATTTTTAACATACAGTATTTCATTAAAAAGTATCTATTATGAAGTATCTGGAAAAGCCTCAAGCTTCCTACAACTGAATAAAAGTGAGTAACATAATTTCCCTCTCCCACCTCTGATAGTTCCCTGACTTTGTGGTTTGAGATAGTACAGTTACAGATATAGGTAGAGGTAAGAGAATGAGCCTGTGTGGCACAACAGTTAAGCACTCAGCTGCTAA
Source organism: Orycteropus afer afer (assembly GCF_000298275.1). NCBI lineage: Eukaryota > Metazoa > Chordata > Mammalia > Tubulidentata > Orycteropodidae > Orycteropus > Orycteropus afer. The sequence goes on along the minus strand of NW_006921903.1, from coordinate 185,567 downwards.
CTAAAAGGTGAGTGGTTAGAACACACCCAGTGACTACATGGAGAAAGACTTAGTGATGTGCTCCTGTAAACATTACAGCCACGAAAACCCTATTTCTACTCTGTTCATGAGGTGGCTATGAGTTGGAGTCAACACGAGGCATCCAAAATCAACAACCTGGTTTGAGATATATGTCTTTCACTTCCACTGGTGTGTTCAATTCAAAGCATTAGCAGTCAAATGCCTATCCACTACATCACCAGAGCAGGTGTCTATAGGTGGATGGATTTACTTCTGGGCTCTCAATTCTGTTCCATTGGTCTATATGTCTGTCACTGTACTGTAACTAGGCTGTTTTGACTACTGTGGCTGCATAGTAGATTTTTGAGATTGGGGATTGTGAGGTCTCTTACTTTGTTCTTCTTTAGGATTGATTTGCTTATCTTAATTTTTTTTTTCTTTCCATTTAAAGTTGGTGGTTAGTTTTTCCTTCTCTTTAAAAAAATGATGTTGAAATATAGACCAGGATTGTATTGTATCTATATATTGCTTAGGGTAGTTTTGACATTTTCACAATGGTAAGTCTTCCTATCCATGAGCATGGTAAATTCTTCCATTTATGTAGGTCTCTTTTGTTTTTTTGTAGCACTGTTTGTAGTTCTCTTTGTACAGTTTTTTTTTTTTAATATAATTTTATTTTATTATTATTTTTTTCTGAATCTTTCATTAGATTTTTTTCCTGAGCACATTATCTGTTGAGTAGCTACTATAAATGATATTGTTTTTTCCTGATCTCCTTTTCAGAGTTCTCTTTGCCAGTGTAGAGGAATCTGGCTGATTTTTGTATGTTGGTCTTGTACTCTACTACTTTGCTGAATCCTTCTATTAATTCTAGTGTTTTTCTTGTTGAGCATCTGGGATTTTCTATGAAATGGATCATATCATATGCACATAGAGAGTTTTATTTTTCTTTGTCAATGGCTTTTGTTTCTCTTTCTTGCCTTAGTGCTCTGGCTAGGATTTCTAATGCAGTATTGAATAGCGGAAGCAGATCTGGTAGCATAGTGGCTAAGACACTTGCCTGCTAACCAGACGGCTGGCGGTTCAAACCCACCAGCCACTCCTCAGAAGGAAGGTTGGGCAATCCTACTTCCGTAGTGATACTGCCTAGGAAACCCAAGGAGGGGTTGCTATGAGTCGGGGCTGACTCGACGGCAAAACAACAACAACAACAATTGAATAGGAGTGGTTATAAAGGGCATCCTTATATGGTTCTCATTCTCAGAGGGTAATGCTTTCACTGTCTGTCCATTGAGAACAATGCTGCCCATTGGTTTTGTGTGTTCTTGGCTGTAATCTTTACTGAAGCAAATCACAAGACTTTTTTTTTTTTCATGACAGAGTTGTTTACATTTCAATCAATATCCTTTAGGTCAATAGTCAATTGTAAACTGTTTCCACCACACAGAAGCTTCCTATAGCTATCTCAATTGTTATTTTTGTTGTTAGATGTTGTTGAGTCTATTTTGACCAAAAGTTTGACCCTATGTGATGGTCAAACAGCCTCAGGTTTTCCAAGCCTTATTGTTTATGGGAGTAGATCACAGTGTCATCCTCCTGTGGAAGCACTGGTGGGTTCAAACTGCCAACCTCTCAGCTATCAGCTGAGTATTGAACCATTGAGTTGCCAGAGCTCCTTAAATTATATCAATACATCCCATAAATACAACATGGAGAAGGGGGCTACAGAAAATTAAGTAGCTTTAGAATTCTGCATGAAGGTGGTTTAGAGCAGGATTCTGTGAGGATGGAAAACAAGCTGGTAGTGAAAGCCTGAAGGGAGACTCCATTCCACAGGACATCTCAGAGGCGTGTCCTGGTTTGGCTGCCAAGAACATTGCTACTTGGTGGGTAGTAATCATGGAGGACACAAGTGGAGGTTGCATTCCTCCCTGTGGAGATGTATTATGATGGAACAAGCATAAAAACAAAAAATATATGGAAATGAATGGGAAAGTGGCTAGCTCAGTGTGGTGGGCACAATGTTGGTGCCCCAAAAGATATACCTATCTTCTAACTCCTGGAACCAGAGAATGTTTCTTATTTATTTATTTTGGGTGGGGGGAGAGTTCTTTGTAAATGTTATTATTTTTAGGTGATGAGAGGATCATGCTGGATTATCTGGGTGGGCTCTAAAGCCAATGGTAAGTGTCCTTATAAGAAACATATGACAAAGACACAGAAGTAGAAAAGGCTATGTGTTGCCACCAGCTAAGGACCAAAAATCATTTGAAACTGAAAGAGACAAGCAACAGTTTTTCTCCTAGAGTCTTCAAAGAGAATATGGCTCTACCAACACCTTGATTTCAGACAAGCCTAACAATCTGGGAGAGAATTCATTTCTGCTGTGTAAGGTCATTGACTTGTGTTGCTTTGTTATAGCAGCCACAGGAAGGTAATATATCCAGGATTACCTCCTTCTTCCTACTGACACACCATCTTCTTCTCCATGTTACCACACATATTCTAAGACCATTATGGCCTTTATGGTCACTCTGTCCACAGTTAAGGATTTATGTCATGAAATAACTGTACATTCCTGAGTCCTAAAAATCTGTTAGGTGAGTAGGTAGTTGGCAACAGAAGTATGTAATTAAGAGTAGAAGCAGGAGTTCCGGCAAGATGGCGGACTAGGCAGAAGGATTGCACAGACCCTCTTCAACAAAGAAAAGGGAAATCAATTAACACAGACACAGAAGATAATCGTGGACCCCTGAGCCTTGAAGGGAAGGATACAGAATTGGACTAAACCCCAATTAGCAGAAGAATTTGCATGAAAATACCAAAAAAAAGGAGACATA